>NW_026592118.1:8598747-8607934 GCF_907164565.1 Psammomys obesus
GTGTATGTGTATGTGTATGTGTATGTGTATGTGTATGTGTATGTGTAAAGCCAGGCCCTGTCGTTGTAGAGGGCTGGGCCAGCATCACTAGCAGATACTGACATAAGAGACGGAAGCACATTCAGGGTCCCACCACAGCACATGAAATAAAACATAGCTCTTGCTTCACGGGAATAAGAGTTCCTTCTGAGCCAGTCAGTGGTGGTGCACACCTTTAATCTCAGCACTTGGGAGGCAGAGGCAGGCAGATCTCTTTAGTTTGAGGCCAGCCAGGTCTACAGAGCTGATCTACAGGTCTACATAGAAACCCTGTCTCAAAGGACAAAAACAAAACAAAACAAAACAAAACAAAAAAAAAAACAAAGAAAAAAAAGTTCCTTCTGAGCAGAATGAATGAGTGGAACACAGACTCAGTTTGCCTCAATTGTTACCATATAGTCAGCCAGCTTCTGGGTTGCCTAGAAACCTATGATGTCATCAGGTGCTGCTGCCAGGTGCCAGGTGTGTGGTTCAGCTGCACACCAGATATGAAAGGATCAACCCACCACCTCTCTCATGCACTCTCTGCTTAGGTTTCTCTCCTTTCCTGTGTCTGGGGCATGCTCCTCTCCCCCACCCCATGTCTCTCACTCTGTCTCTCTCAGCCCTCATGGCTCACTTAGGCCCTAACTCCCTTCCCCTTCCTCAAATAAATCTCTTCATATCCAGATCTTAGTGTGTGTCAGCTTTTTTAAATCTATCCTAACACCAATGGCATAGGTGGAAGTGGTTGCATGAACTTTTATAGTCATAAATCAATGCATTTATAGGTGGGGACATCAGGGAGGACCATTACAGCAAAATAGAAACATCTCTGCTATAGGTCTCAGGCTAACAGGTAACTGGTAACAGTTGGGTTGGCGGAAGATGATGGTCTAAGTTAATGCACCCCAAAGGTTTTGAAACACTTAGCAGTTGTTTTCACTGAAAAGTGTTGATTTTTCACTTTGGTCCCTGAACAAACTGAATGAAGGCTTGGGCATGGCTGCTCATACCTGTATACAATCCTTGGAAAGCTGAGGCAGGAGAATCAGTGAGTTCTAGGCCAACTTAGACTACCTAACTTTTTTTCTTTTTAATGTTTGCTTGTTTTGTTTCTGGGAGACAGGATGGCCAGAGCTGTCCTGAAGGATCTCAAGCTGCTCTGGGACTCAGAGATCCTCCTATGTCTGCTTGCAGAGTGCTGGGTTAAAAGCCTGTGCCACCACACCTAGGCCACGATGCCAAGCCCTAAAACAAAACAGTGAGCCATCTCTTCATTTAGTGTCTGGGCCTTTTACTTCAGCTGAAGATGCAGATCAACAGAGATAAGCATGTCCTAGAGCTGAGGTCACCTTGGTGAGGACAATTTTTCCACTAGGATGAAGGTACACCCTAAAGCAGAAGGGATCATCCAGTAGGAACCAGGTGAACTGTCCCCAAGCGAAGACAGGGAGAAACATTTGGACCACCTTACAGAATGAGGCTGTGATGGAGAGGACCACACAGACTGGAACTGCTTAACGTGCGCTCTTCCCCTTGCCCCAGTCCCTCCTTTACTTGAATCCAAAGCCCATGTACCTTGGAGGTGGACTTGAGATCATTGGACCCTTTGTGTGCTCTTCTCCCTGAGGCCACACGGAATTTCTCTCTCTCTTTCTCTGTCTCTCTCTGCATTTTACCATTGTGTTCCTCTTTAATTGACATATAGGGATAGTAACGGCCTATCTTGTTGAGACTACAGAGCCTGGGCTTTTGTCCTAAAACTCTAGTTAAATCTTGTTTTGAGACAGGGTCTCACTGTGTGTAGCCCTGGCTGTCCTGGAATTATGCAAAGCATGCTCACTTCAAATTCACAGAGATCTGCTTGCCCAAGTATTGGGTTAAAAGTCTTCACCACTATAGCCAATCCCCAGTCCCAGGGATGTCACGCTAGAAGCAGAGATGGGTGACAACTGGCCATTCAGGGATGACAACTTTGGCTCTGGATTTGTAGCATTTTAACTCTCAGGAAGTACTACTCAGTCCCCGCTCTCCAGAGGGAATTTCAGTTCAAGAGTGGGGCACTGCCTCTGGCTCACCCACACAGCAGAAAGTACCATGGAATCCATCTCAGGGAGAGTCAAAATCCAGGATTCAGCCAACCAGGTGGCTCCAGTAATGGCCACTAGCTGAACAGAAAGAAAAGCAAGCTTTACTGCATTACACTCCACCAGCATCTTTGTTTAGTCTTTAGGGGCAATTGACACAGCTTAATTATGCACATCTGCTGAATCCCACAAAAACCATAGCAAAGCCGGGCCAGGGGTTGAGGGTCAGAGTCCTTCCAGGGGGAGCTATAGACTCCTGGGTGGCTGCTGAGAGAATTTTGGAAAACCAGAGGAAATGGATTAAGGTGTGGATAAAGGATGTCTTGTCATGCAGATGGAAGCTACAGCGTGGTTAAATCACCTGGCACATTTCTTGAGACAAGAATACCAATTTATAATGGTGCAAATTTCCCCACAGCAGGGGCCCTTTCAGAGCTGGTCTGGAGAGTCCAGCTCAGGTGTCCTCCAAGAGCTGTGTTTGGGGGCAGGGGCACCAACGCTCCCAACTGTGGAGGGCTAGGTGCCTGAAGAATAAGGCTGACTTGTTTTTCAGTAAGTCTTAGCAGCACGAGAAGTGTTTCAGCCTGTAAAATAACCTGAGTTCATTTCCTGGGTCATGCCCAGGAAGGGCAGAACTAACCCCCACAAGTTAGCTTCTGGCTTGTACACCCACAACTGCATTCTCACATATCACTCACCACAAATAAGAATATGCTGGCATGTCACTGAAAGCAGAGCAATCTGAGGCTTCAAGGACAGGAAGTATCTCACCATTCCTTAGGGTACTACAAGCACACCCAGTCCCTCGGCTCCAGCTCCAGGGAAAGCAATGCCTCTAGGAGATGGAAATGGTTTTCTGTGTTCACACCTCCACGCCTGGCGCCTCTCTCTCTCTCTCTCTTTCTCTCTCCCCTGGATTTTCGAGGGAGGGTTTCTTTGTGTAGCCCTGGATGTCCTGGACTCCCTTTTGCAGACCAGGCTAGCCTTGAAATCATACAGACTCACCCGCCTCTGCCTCCAGAATGCTGGGATTAAAGGTATGCCCAGCACTAGGGAGACCAGCCTGGACTACAGAGATAGTTCTAGGACAGCCAGGGCTACACAGAGAAATATATATATATATATATATATTTCTTATGTATATATATACATATATATGTATATATATGTATATATGTATATACATGTATATATATATAATTTAATATGTAGCTCCATAGCTGCTTCTCTAAATGCTTATTCTGCTGAGATTGTATATTGTATATTCTGTTGAGATTCACTTTATTTATTTATAAATAAATAAATACATTTATTTATATATTATATATAATTTTATTTGTATAAACTTTATTATAAAAACTCACAAATACATAAAAAATTAACACACCAAAATTAATCAGACCTAAGGTTTACACAACTCAGTGAACTTCTCTGAAGTTAGAATAAGCATTTAGAGCAGAAGCTATGAGGCTAGACTTCAAATTTTATACTTTCCATATAAAATATATCAAATATGTGGGGGGGGTTGTTTTTTGTTTTTGTTTTTTTTTTTTTTGTATTTGTTCATTTTGTTTTGTTGTCTGTCATTTTGGGTTTTTTTTTTTTTTTGGGGGGGCAGTTCTCTGTGTAGCCTTGGCTGACCTAGACTCCGTTTGTAGACCAGGCAGGCTTGAACTCAGCATCTGCCTGCCTCTGCCTCCTGAGTGCTGGGATGCCACCGCGACCTGGACTATCAAGTACTATCAAGTACCATGTTTTATGTACTTATCCATACCAAAAACAAACTTTAATATTTATTTATTACTTAATAGAGTATTTTGCCTGCGTGTGTGCCTACACACCAGAGGAGGGCAACAGATCTCATCATAGATGGTTATGAGCCACCATATGGTTGTCGGGAATTGAACTCCGGATCTTTGGAAGAACAGCCAGTGTTCTTAACCTCTGAGCCATCTCTCCAGCCCCCCAAAAATTGTTTGCTTGATTGTTTTTAGATTTATTTATTATGTATACAATGTTCTGCCTACATGTGAGCCAGCAGGCCAGAAGAGGGCACCAGATCTCATTATAGAAGTTATGAGCCACCATGTGGGTGCTGGGAATTGAACTCAGGACCTTTGGAAGAACAGCCAGTGTTCTTAACCTCTGAGCCATCTCTCCAGTCCCCCAAAAAGGTTTTGAATTTAATTTAGTGTTTTAACTATTCAATGAGGGGGGCTGGAGAGTTGGCTCAGCAGTTAAGAGCATTTGTTCCTGTAGAGGACCTGAGCTCATTGTTCAGCATGTACGTGGCAGCTCACAACCAGGTGTAACTCCAGTTCCAGGAGATGAGATGCCCCCTTCTGCCTGCCTGTTCTTGGGTATTAGAATGGTGCATATATATGCTGTTAGGGTCTGAGAAACATTGAAGAAAGATCTCAGACTAAAATAGTATGCTAAAGCAAGGAGGGCTGTTTATTCTACAGAAATTTACCAGCATGCAGAGGCCAACATTCCTTAGAATGGGGACCATGAAGTGAGCTCGAAGGCTCAATTTAAAGGCAATTAGGGGATTTCCAAAAGGAGTGTGGTAACCTTTCATTTGATTGGTTAGGAGTGATTTGATTCAGAAGGTAATGGGGGATTTAGGATTGGCCAAACATTTAGAAACTTTCCAGAGTTGCTAAGGTATTTTCCTCAGGTTTGCTAAATCATTACACTTAAAGGCTCAAATCCATGTGTTAACCTTTAGGTTGATTGGCTGCCTTTGAGCTTCAGTTTTTCCAGAAACTGTTTCTCTATGTTCCAAAAAGCGGAAACTCAGGCTTAGTTAGACAATGAAACCTGTCATGGAGTCAGATTAGCCAAACAGTTTGGGGCCTTCTGGACATCTCTCAGGCTTTGAAGTCAGTAGGCCTCTCAATACATGTAGGCAAAACACTCATAAAAGAAATCTTGTTTTTTTTTTTCTTTTGACAAAGTTTCTCTGTGTACCTCTGGCTGTCTCCTCTGAACTCTTTCTGTAGACCAGGCTGGCTTTGACCTCAGAGATCTGCTTGCCTCTGCTTTCCAGAGTGCTGGGATTACAATTAAAGACGTGTGCCTCCAGTCCCGCATCTGGCTGAGATGCAGATATTATTAAACTCAAGGTTACAACCATAGACTAAGCAAACATATGAAAATACTGTTTTTACCATCCTTGTTTGAGATGTCTTTAGAAAACACACATTATGGTCAGACAGTGGTGGCACTCAGGAGGCAGAGGCATCTGTGAGTTTGAGGCCAGTATGGTCTACATAAAAATTCCAGGACAGCCAAGTCTACACAGAGAAACCCTGTGTCGAAAAAAAAAAAGAAAGAAAAATAGAATAGAAAGAAAGAAAGAAAGAAAGAAAAATAGAATAGAAAGAAAGAAAGAAGAAAGAAAGAAAGAAAGAGAATAGGAATTATTTTTGTAGGCAAATTTGGCTCTACCAGCCATGTGAAGTTCCTTGACTCTCTAAACTGTCTCAGTTTCTTGAAAGGATCTCTGGCTCTCAGCAGATGATTACCTCTACTCTAATCCTCCTACTACCGCCTTGAAGGCTTTCAAGTTCAGAGACCTTAGGATAAAAGGTAAGGATACTGATGTCTTTGTCTTCAACCAAAGTGAAAGAGATGGGCATAAATGAGGCAGAGACCTCACTCAGCCTTTCATCCTGGAGCCCCAAGGAGGAGCCGATGCTTTCTTAAGGACAGTTTCCAAACGCCTGTTTCAAGCATATAAAAGATCACCTTTAATCCCAGATCATGGGAGGCAGAGGCAGGCAGATCTCTGTGAGTTCAGGGACAGACTGGTCTACAAAGTAAGTTCCAGGACAGCCAAGGCAACACAGAGAAACCCTATCTCAAAAAAAAAAAGCTCAGTTCTTAGATTGTTCCACTTGGCCTGGCCCCATTAACATCTATCTATATGTGTTAAAGGTCAATACTATCTTGAGGATAGGCAGAGCAGGGGTGTGAGGAGGTGGAAAAGGTTCTGGAGACTCTTCCAAGGCCCATGTTGCTCAGACAGTAGCCAGCAAAGCTGAGAGGTCACCTTGATGAAGAAGCCAGGAGTGAGGACCCTTGGCAGATGAAGCAATGCAGGTTGCTGCTGAACTAAGGGTTCCAGCACTAACCCCAACAGGAAGCAACTGGAGACAGAGGTTCAACCTGAGAAGCAAGGTCTCAGGGTTACATGAAGGGCTATCACTGAAGCCTCTAGACTGAAGGAGTGGAAGGACATTTGCTCCTGGTAGAGCAGACATTTGCTCCGGGTAGAACAGAGTACACACACACACACACACACACGCACGCACACACGCACGCACACAAGCACACACACACCACGACGGGGGTGGGGGATAGTTTAAACAGTTGAAATGACACAATGCTGTCTGGTCCTGGGGCTGTTCCTGGCTTACATAAGACTTACTCGCCACCAACTGTATGAATAACAGTACAGACATCTCCTTCGGCCTAAGCCCAAGATTCAAGGAGCACTGAACAGCCCTCCTCCAGCCTGTGCCTTGGAGGGAGGACAACAGATGTCTTCTGGAAGTCCCCCAGCCTGGTGGCTAGAGACATCTTCAGGAAGTTCCACAGGCTGATAGTAGCGGCTGAATGGTGTTTCCCAAAAGATGCGTGGAGACAGGGGTAGTCCTGGATCAGTGTGAGGTCCACCTCGGCGTGACCCTGTTCTTAGAAGCAAAGGGCTTTGAAGCTAGGGAGCTGCAGGCCAAGAAACACCCCGAACTGTCACATGCTCTGACAGGCAGAGCAGGAAGGACCCTTGAGGAGCACAGCCCCATGCACCTCCTCAACCTCACCGTTCTGAACTCAGATGTGGCCAGAGGGTACATGCCTGGTCTGTGAGGACAACAGGTGGCAACAGCTCCTGACTCTGTTCAGGGGGCTTCAGCTGGGTCTGATCCCCACCTGACCTCACTACAAGCCCTCTCTGTCTAGAGTCTGCCCTGGCTCGGTGCCTCCAATAGCCTTTTTTTTTTTTTTTTTTTTTTTTTTTAAGATTTATTATTTATACAGTTTTCTGCCTCCACAAGGAGATCAACAGAATAAAAAATCTGGGCTCAGGGGTCTTTTCTAAGACTGATAATCCAACCAAGGACCATGCATGGAGATAACCTAGAACCCCTGCATAGATGTAGCCCATGGTAGCTCGGTATCCTAGTGGGTACCCTAGTAAGGGGAAAAGGGACTATCTCTGACATGAACTGATTTACCTGCTCTTTGATCACCTCACCCTGAGCAGGGAGCAGCCTTGCCAGGCCACAGAGGAAGACAATGCAGCCAGTCTGATGAGACCTGATAGACTAGGGTCAGATGAAAGGAGAGGAGGACCTCCCCTATCAGTGGACTGGGGAAGGGGCATGGGAGGAGAAGAGGGAGGAAGGGAGGATAGGATTGGGAGGGGATGCGGGAGGGGGCTACCACTGGAATACAAAAGTAACAAATTGTAATAAATTAAATTAAAAATATTAATTAAAAAGGATTTATTTATTACTTATACAGTTTTCTGCTTGCATGCCAGAAGAGAGCACCAGATCTCATTATATAGCCATCATGAGGTTGCTGGGAATTGAACTCAGGACCTTTGGAAGAATAGCCAGTGCTCTTAACTGCTCCAGCCCCTCCAACAGCCTTTTTATTTTTTAATATTTTTATTTATTATGTATACATTGTTCTATCTGCACGTACACCTGCACGCCAGAAGACACCAGATCTTATTATAGATGGTTGTGAGCCACTATGTGGTTATTGGGAATTGAACTCAGGACCTCTGAAAGGACCTCTTAACCTCTGAGCCATCTCTCCAGGCCCTCCAACAGCCTTTTGATTGGGTCTTTACTTTTTTTTTAAGTTAATTTTTATTTTTTACAATGTATGCATTTTATATCCCAATTGGCTCCTTACTATCTTATCTAACTACCTGCACTGCCTCTATGTACCTGTATCAGATTTCCACCTTTACCTTCAGCAAGGCCTCCTTAACCCTCTTGTAGCTCTTCTGTAACATAAATAAATACATATCTCTGAAGTATACTCTGCAAGCTGAGACTTAATACTACCAAGTAAGTTAGGAAAAGAACCTGTGATGGCTGAGGCAACACCTATCAAACTCAGAATAACCGGCAACAAAGAAATTGACCTAGTTGATGAATTTGTTATTCAATAAATTCTGCCCTGTCTCTAGGAGTGTGCTTAGGACAACAGGCCCTGCTGGGGTCCCAGAGAGGGCCATGGCTGCTGAAAGGAAGTGGGTCTTCTCAGATCACATTAGCACTAGGGTGCATTTGTCTGCACTCTCAGATGCAGGATGTTAGAGGCTAAAACTCTGATTTGTTCTGCTGACTGCTGGGTGGTGGTGGTTCAGGTCTTTAAACCCAGCACTTGGGAGACAGGACAGCCAGGGCTCTACACAAAGGGTATAGGTGGCACATGCCTTTAATCCCAGAACTCTGGAGGCAGAGGCAGGTGGATCTCTGAGTTTGAGGCCGGCCTGGTCTACAGAGTGAGTTCCAGGACAGCCAGAGCACAGAGAAACCCTGTCTTGAAAAACAAAACAACAAAAAAAGACTTGTTGACCTACTCTGGGGCTGACTTTCTTGGTCTAGGATCGCTGGCTTTATTCCACCCACCCAATATATCTGGACTTGAAAGGAGGCCAGGGAGCAGCAGAAGGTGTTTAAAGTGCAGGGGCGGGGCTGCAGCCGGGGAACACTTTCTCCTTTGCACAGTGAGGGGTCAGGGTCCCGTCTGTGGGCCATCAACCTCTTTGTGCACTTGTGTGAAGTATCAAAGGTAATTGGGATGGTGAAACAGACACTAGAAAGGCGACCAAAGAACAGCATCACGGATTAGTATCCAGCAGGTTACACCACATGGTTGCTGGGAATTGAGCTCAGGACCTCTAGAAGAATAGACAGTGTTCTTAACCTCTGAGCCATCTCTCCAGCCCAGAGAAGAAAACCCTATCTTGAAAAGCCAATAGATAATTTTATTTTTTGTTTATTATTTTATTTTATTTTATTTTATTTTATTTTATTTTATTTTATTTT
>NW_026592118.1:8607944-8667915 GCF_907164565.1 Psammomys obesus
TTTATTTTATTTTATTTTATTTTATTTTATTTTATTTTATTTTATTTCGAGACAGGGTTTTTCTGTGTCACCCTGGCTGTCCTGGAACTCAGCGTCTGTCTGAACTCACCACCTCCCAGTCTGTTGGGGGTTGTTCTTAGCATACAGCCTGCCCTTGGTTCCCAGTATGAAAAAAAGAAGGAAGGAAAGAAGAGAGGAAGGAAGGGAGGGATGGAGAGTGGGTAAGAAAAAAGAGAGAGAGAGAGAGACCACTACTCCAAGTGAAGCTTCTGTGAAAGGCAGATTTTCCTCTTGATCAAGAGGATGTGTTAGGAAGATTGAACCACAGAGACAGGGAAGTACACTTGGCTTTATTCTAAGTCAGGTTGTGACTGTGTATTTCCCAAATTGGCTGGGGTAGTGGTTTGAATAGGAATGGTCGAAACAGACTCCTGTGTTTGACTGCTAGGCCCATAGGGAGGGGCACTATTAGGAGGTGTGGCCTTACTGGAGTAGATGTGGTCTTGTAGGAGGAAGTGTGTCTCTGTAGAGGTGAACTATGGGGTCTTTTTTTGTTTGTTTTTCGAGACAGGGTTTCTCTGTATAGCCCATGGCTGTCTGTCCTGGAACTTTTTCTGTAGAGCGAGCAGGCCTTGAACTCACAGCCGTCCACCTGCTTCTGCCTCTCAAGTGCTGGATTAAATGGGTGTGCCACCATCCTCCCATGGGTCTTAGAGGTTTTCTAAGGTCAAGTTAGGCCTAGTGTGGCAGTTTCCTTCTGCTGCCTGAGGATGAAGTTGTAGGACTCTCACTCCCTCTCAGCACTATGTCTGCGTGCAAGCCAGCTGCAACTAAATATTTTCTTTTGTAAGAGTTGTCATGGAGGGCTGGAGAGATGGCTCAGAGGTTAAGAACACTGGCTGCTCTTTCAGAGGACCTGGGTTCAGTTCCCAGCAGCTATGTGATGACTCACAACCATCCATAATGAGATCTGGTGCCCTCTTCTGGCATGCAGGTGTTCATGCAGACAGAACATCATATACATAACAAATAAATAAATAAATAAATAAATAAATAAATAAATCTTAAATAAAACCCAAACTAAGCTGGGATTTGACCTCATATTCTTATTCAGTTGGCTAATCTCAAAAGAGCTGATCCACAGGAAATGAAGAAGGAAGGGCTTGATTCCCAGCAACCACATGGTGGCTCACAACCATCTATAGTGAGATCTGGTGCACAGACAGAATGATGTATAAAGAATAAATAAAATCTTTTAAAAAACCCATTTGTATAAAATCTTAAAAGTAGCCAGGCATGGTGGCACGCGCCTTTGATCCCAGCAGAGGCAGGCAGCCTGGTCTACAAAGTGAGTATAGGACAGCCAAGGCTACACAGAAAAACACTGTCTTGAAAAACCAAAAAAAAAAAAAAAAAAAAAAAGGAAAGATGAAATATTTGATTTCCTTGTGGATTACTTGTGGGAGAGAGGCAGGCAAGTTCTCTATGAGTTCCAGGCCAGCCTAGTCTACATAGAGAGAATCTGTCTCAAAACAAAAACAAGTTTAAATTCCTTGTCCTAAACAGCATTGTGATATCTGATAGAAAAGGCTCATCTTTATTATTTCTTACTGAAGGGAGAAATGAAACAGTACTAAACTTTGAGAAGGACATTCCTGAGCTCTTGTCACAGCCTTGTGATGGGAACAGCCTTTTGAGGACAATTCATGCAATGTTTATTTTTTTATTCTCTTTGTTGCCTTTAAAAAAAATGTTTATGGGCTGGAGAGATGGCTCAGTGGTTAAGAGCACTGTCTGCTCTTCCAAAGGACCTGGGTTCAATTCTCAGCACCTGCATGGCAGCTCACAACTGTCTGTTAATGCTGATTCCAAGCGCTCTGACTCGTTCACACTAATGCATATAAAATAAAACCAAATAAATCATTTAAAAAATGTTTATGTTTATGGGTGTTTTGCCTGCTTGTGTATATGTATGTGCCTGGATGACGGGAGAGGGCATCGCAATCCGAGGAACTGGAGTCACAATTATCATCTATGCCATGGGCGATGGGAATCAAAGCTGCATCCTCTGCAAGAACAGTCAGAGTCCTTAACCACTTCTCCAACCGAGAGTCTTATTTTCTGACAGTCTTACTATGTAGGCTAGGCTGGCTTAGAACTTGTGATCTTCCTGATTCAATATCTAATTGGTGGATTACAGGTGTGAGTTACCATGCTTGGCTTTCATTCCTTTGAGTCAGGGTCTCTCTTCTCTATGTAGCCCTGGATGTCTGGAACTCTCTTTGTAGACCAGACTGGCCTACAACTCAGAGATCAGCCTGCCCCTGCCTGAGAGTGCTGGGATTAATGTTATGCACCCTCACGTGGGTCTCTGTTTTTTATGTGTATGAGTGTTTTGCTTGCATGTATGTATGTGCACCAGACTCATCCCTACTGCCCATGGAGGTCGGAAGGCATTAGATTCCCTGGTACTGAAGTGGCAGAAAGTTGTGAGCTACCCTGTGGTTGTTGGGAACTAAATCCAGCTCTTCTGCAAAAGCAACAAATGGCTCCTAATGTTAAACCTCAAAATAGTGAGGTGAAAGACCAAGTTCCACATTATTTAATTAAAGCAAGCTCTATTTAGTACTGGCCAGGAAGACGGACACTGGCCTGGTCCATATCTAGGATTCTAGAAAAAAAATATCTCTGATTTTAGGTCAGTCAGGCTACCCGGAAAAAGGCTACAGTACTTCCTGGCTTCTTCCTGTTGTATCATCAGAATAAAGAACCAAACACTCTCAGAGACAGCACTGTTGCAAGCAAAGTTTTAATTACAGCCAAGCCAACTTGTTCTCCATGGCAATAGGAGAAAAGTGGCATCTAAATTGCAAGCAGAGACATTCTTTTTTTAGTTTTTTTATGTGTATTTAGTGTAAAGGTGTCAGATCCCTTGAAATTGGCATTAGAGACAGTTGTGAACTGTGGTTGTGAAATGTGGTTGCTGGGAATTGAACCCAGATCCTTTGGGAAGAGCAGACAGTGCTCTTAACCACATACCCATCTCTCCAGCCCCAGGACATTCTTACATAGCTCCTTCATGACCTTTGCAAGCAAAGGTGGAAATTTTTGATTAGTATTTAGAATAAACACATTATTACAAGATTTTAAAGTAATTGTGTCAGCCAGTTTTGGAAAGTTACTTAGACCTGGTTTTCCAGAAGGTCTTTGTCATCTGTTGGTTTTGAAAAACAGTCTGCACAATAGGGACATAAATCTCATTTTACCTAAGAAATGCAAGTACAAATATTCTAGACCAAGTGTGGAAGCTGAAGAGGAGGGATAATGGCGGCCCTGTTTTTTAACCCGTATTAAAGTCAACAATGAAGGCAGAAATGGGGAGTCAGGATCTAACAATCCAATCAGGATAAGCACACATCCTGAAGTACTTCCTGCTTCAGTGTGCTCAGCCACATCCCATGCAGGTGAGTCAGCCAACTTGTTTAGGGAAGTGGAAACGTGTGGCTTGTTGTGTGAACAACAGTCTCCAGCATCTCAGGAAGTATCTGTCCTTAGGCAACTGGGACTAACAGGTTAACTTTATCCCTTACACTAGTCTCTGAGACTTCGGAGACCCCTCCACCTTTAAAATTCTTAATTGAGATATAATGCATGTACAACAAACCCCCCTTCCCCTCTCTTTCTCCTTTTTTTTCGTTTTTTGTTTGTTTGTTTGTTTGTTTTGTTTTGTTTAAGACAGGGTTTCTCTGTGTAGCCTTGGCTGTCCTGGAACTCACTCTGTAGACCAGGCTGTAAAACCACTCTCTTAAAGTGTACAATTTACACTTTTACAGGTTCACTGATCTGTACAATGGTCCTGAGGATCCAACCCAGAGCATTCCTAACACTCCAAAACCTGCTCCCTTTCAGCAGTCATACTCCACCAAATACCCTGCGCTGCTCCAGCCTTTCCCCCTGCATCTGCCCACAAGGAATTCAAGCAACACACTTTTTTTTTGTAAGTAGATTATTTTATCAGACACAGTGGTGTCTGCCTATGTCTGAGGTCATAACATTGTCTAGGTGAAGTTTGTACATCAATTAAGCGTAAGAGAAAAACAGGCATCACCTTTGACCCAGTTATTCATAGATGAATTTGCACAAGTGGACAAAGTTAGGCTTGTTAGATTTGTGCTGGAAGCTCTGCTGCGTTGGTCATGGGGCAAAACCGCCTACCAGCCCACAGGCTCAAGCCAGGGTGGGAAGTAATCAGAACAAGCACTGAGCTAGGAAGTGGAGCATTACCGAAGCCCCCAGGAGGAACCAGAGGTCATGTGTTCCAACCTGTAAGGGTGTATGCAATACATTTTTGTTGTTTGACTTGTTTTCGTTTTGTTTTTCATTTGATTGTCTGGCTGGGAGCTCGCTTTGTAACCCAGACTGGCCTCAAATTCACAGCAATCTCACTGCCTCTGCCCCCCAAAGGTTGGAATTAAAGGTGTGACTACACACCGGGTTTTTACTGTTTCCGTTTTTTTGAGCAGTGTCCTGGCTAGGCTTTTTGTTTTGATTTGATTTGATTTGGTTTTATTTGGTTTTGGTTTTGCTTGCTTTTTTTTTTTTTTTTCTTTTTAAGACAGAGTTTCTCTGTGTATCATCTTTGGCTGTCCTTAAATTCACTCTAAGGATTGGGATGGCCTCAAACTCACAGAGATCCAAAGCCTGTGCCCCCAGTGCATGTATGCCCCCACTGTCTGGCCTGTGTTTTGTTTCTTAAGGCAGGGTCTCTTGTGCTGAGACTGACTTTGAACCTTCTGCCTCTGCCTCTTAGGTGTAGAGATTTCATCCCTGAAATTGCCAGTGTTCTCCTTTCCAGCCTGCGGTGTACATGTGTGTATGCTTGCAGAACAGCTCTAGCCCAGAGACTTTTTTTTTTTTTTTTTGGAGGGGGTGATGGAAAATATTTATTTTCATGTGTCACCATGTGTGTCTGTGTGTGTACGCACCCTTGTGTGCAGGTGCCTGCAGAGGCCTGAGGAGGTTGTCAGATACCCTGAAACTGGGATTATAGGTGGTTGTGAATCTCAGGATGTGGATATATGACTGAGCACAAGTCTTCTGAAAGGGCACTGAGTACTCTTAACCAGGGAGCCATGTTCCCAACCCCCTGGAACATGTTTCTTGAGGCTAGAAATAAAAGGGAAGGGCTGGAAAGATGGCTCAAAGGTTTAGGGCATTTGTTGTTCTTTGGTTTTTGTTTTGGATTCTTGAGACCAGATTTTTATGGGTAGCCTTGGATGTCCTGGATTCGATTTGTAGACCAGGCTGTCCTCGAACTCTGCCTCTCCAAGTGCTGGAATTAAAGGCGTGTACCACATGCCTGGCACATTTGTTGTTTTTACGGAGAACACATGGTTCAAGTTCCAACAACCAAATGGTGGCTTGCAACCATTCATAATCCCAGTTCTAAGAGCCCTGACACCCTCTTCTGATCTCCTCAGGTACCGGGCATGCGCACAGTGCACATATGTACATGCTGACAAGACACTAGTAAAATCAGCTAATTAAAAAAAGGCAAAGGCGAGGGTAGAGGATGAGGAAGAGAGAGTCAAAGAGGCAGAGTCATGGTGAACACTGTGACCCCAGCACCAGGTTCCTGGAAATCAGGAAAATCAGGGGTTCAAGGTAATCCTCAGCTACATAGTAAATTTGAGGCCATCCTGGGCTACATGAGACAAAACAAAAGATGTCAAATAAGCCTAGGAAAAATAAAACCCAAGCAGATGACCACGAAAGCCACCACGTATATCAATCGTGGCACAAAGAGCCCACGTTGGCTCTGCAGTGCCTATTGAATAGGGGTCCTGTGGCCAGTTGTCCCAAGACTATGCCGTTTGACTAGGCATGTTGGCACATGCTTTTTGCTTTTGATCCTAGCACTCTGGAGGCAGAAGCAGATGGATTTCTATGAGTGTGAGGTTAGCCCGGTCTACACGCACAACAGTGAGTTCCAGGCCAGCTAGGGCTATAGAGCGAGACACAAATAAAGAAAAACCTGTGAGGTTTTCCTCTGCAGGCTGTGGAGCCCATTATTTCTGGGTGCTGGGGATGGGCTGAGAAAGTATTCTCAGGGGCCACCTCCCCAGAGCATCTTTTGGAGGAGGCTGTCAGTGTGACTAAGCTATGCTTCCTGACTTCAGCAAAGGCTCTGCTCCATGTTGAACTGTGTCCCCAGTTTTGTATGTTGAAGTCCTACCACCAGGACCTCAGAATGTGACTATGTTTGGAAAAAGACCGCTTTGAGACAAAAAGAGGTCACTGGACCTGGTTCTTATCCAATGGTAGGGACTCTTTATGAAAAAGAAAAGCTGCCCCCAGGGACAGGTGCACATCAGGGAGATGATTGAAGAGACTGGATGGCTGGCCAGCTTTGGGTGATGCCTAGGGCAGATTCCTCAAAACGGTGGAAGGAGACAGCCCTGAGACACTTGGTTTTAAACTCCATCCTCTTGAACTCAGAGAACTACCTCACCCCTTATTTGCCCTGCCAGTGGTCTATCTCTGTCTATTTGTGTCTATCATCCATCCTTCTAAGTTGAGCGTAGAAGTCAACTGTCAGGTCCAAAAGAAACTCCAGCTTCCAAACTCCAAATATCCAGTAACGGGCTCAACTCTAGGAGAATTTCTGGCAATTAGATAAAGCCAGCATTCCTCAGGAACCCGTAAAGCCAGCTTCCCTCTACCAAAAGGAATCATTTCTCTTACCTCTAGCAGAAGGGACATACAGTACCTTACTCTCTTGTATTGCTGGGAAGAGAAACTATGATCATAGAACTCTTGAAAGAAGAAAGAATTTAATTGGGGCTTGCTCACAGTTTCAGAAGTTAAGCTCATTATTCTCCTGGCCGGGGGCTTGGCGACGCAGAAGCAGACATAATAGCTGATAGTTCTACACTGATCTGCAGGTAGCAGGAAGAGAGACGACTACTAGGTCTGGCCTGAGCTTTACAAACCCCAATGCTGCTGGGTGTAGTGGTACTCGCCTGTGATCTTAGCCCTCGGGGAGGCAAAAGCAGGCAGATCTCTGTGGTCTACAAAGTGAGTCCAGGACAGCCAAGGCTACACAGTGAAACCTTGTCTCAAAAAACTAAAAAGGAAAGAAAAAGAAAAATAGAAAGAAAGAAATCCCAAAGCTGGGCTGGGTGCCGGTGGCACATACTTTTAATCCCAGCACTCTGGAGTCAGAGGCAAGATCTCTGAGTTCCAGGCCAGCCTGGTCTACAGAGTAAGTTCCAGGACAGCCAGGGCTACACAGTTATCTCTAAACAAACAAACAAACAAACAAACAAACAAGCAAACAAACAAATAAATAAATGGATGAATGAATGAATAAATAAATAAATGAATGAATAAAAGGAGCCAACAAAACCACACCTTCGATGTCCCTCTTAAACAGTGCCACTCCAGAATTCCCAAGCATTCAAATCTATGGGAGCCATACCCAAACTGCCACATTTGGCTACATCTGGTGCCTACCAGCATAGCAAAGCTCATGCAGGTCTCCAGGCTCCCTCAGCACCACAAGAACCTTTATACACTTCAAAGTCTGCGCTAGCACCCTGGCCTTCTCCTACCCCAAACTTCCTTTTCCTCACGGGCTTTCCTCTCCTCAGCTACTCAGTTTCCTTAGGACCCTGCTGTTCCCATTATATATATTTTTTTCTTTCTTGTTTTTGTTTCTGCTTCTCTCTTCTCTATTCCCTGCTATTCTTTCCTCTTGCTCAGATAATCCTGGCAATGTCCAACCTGCTGACCATGTTCAGTCTACTTCTTTCTCTCTCTCTTCCAGATGCCTCTGGCTGTTCTCTCTCTCATATCTACACAAACCTTCCCTTAACCAAGAAGTGGTCATGTGGCCAGTTTATACAGGATCAGTGGAAGAGCGGAATAAATCCTTTAAGCTGGGGCTGCAGAGAGGACTCAGCAGTTAAGAGTGCTGGCGGCTCTGCCAGAGGATCCAGGTTCGGTTCCCAGCAGTCACACAGCAGCTAGCCATAGGTAACAGCAGTTCCAGAGTGCAGGGGGCACAGAGGTCTCTATGCTCATAGGCACGGATTGGGGAAATGGTAAACACACGGGGTTGTTCCTTCAAGGGAGGGAATGCAAAACCTGTTTTCTGCCCAAAGGCTGGAGTGGACGAGCTTTCTAGTGTGGTGACCTTTGTGCTATGTGGCCTAGAGACCTTCCTAGCACCAGACCTTTCTCACAGGTTGTTTTTCTCAGCTGATCTGTAGAGCCTCTTTATGGATTTTTCATACAGTTTGATGTAGTCATGTCTGATCTGTATTTAGCTTTCTTTGTTTCTCAAGGAGATTTATGTATGTTTTGTTGTGCACATGAAAACAATCACCAGATAGTTTTCAGGTAGTGCTGTGCTTAAATATGCCAAAAAAAAAATCACTCAGGGTCAGACTCCTGAAGTTTGAACCAACACCCGCTATTGAGTTATGTAGTGCCAAACTGCCTTCTCGCTTCCCCAACCCCCAAAAGGGGTGGGGGAACAACACCCTCTTTTGCCCTCTGTAAGCACTTCACATATGGGGTATACATATATGCAGGCAAAACACTCATTAAAAATAATAGGGCTGGACGGATGGCTCAGTGGTTTAGAGCACTGTCTACTCTTTTGGAGGTCCTGAGTTCAATTCCCAGCAACCACATGGTGGCTCACAGCCCTCTCTACTGGGCTCTATGCCCTCTTCTAGCGTGTGGGTGTACATGCAGATATGAAAGTCAAATATGTAAAATAAATAACTGAATCTTAAAAAATAATAGCCATAAAGTAAAAGAATAGGCTCTAAAATGTTGCACAGAATAAAAAGTCTCAAAGATTTTGTATCCTCTCTCCCCACCCTCTTTCGTTTTTTTGTGCTGGGGATGAAATCCAAGACGTAGCACATGCGAGTCAGGGGCTCTTACATTGTGGAGGAGTTTTAGCTCTCTTCTCTGTAAGCTGTGGTCTCCATCTCATCTCTCTCCCTGCCCCTCTCCTCTCTCTTTTTCTGATACAGGGTCTCATCATGTAACTCTGGTTGGTCTAGAACCTGCTATATGGACCAACCTGATCTCAAACTCACAAGAGATTCTCCTGCCTCTGCCTCCTCAGTGTGGGGATTAATGGTGTAAGCCACAATGTCTTGCCAGGCTTTTTGTTTGTTTCTCTGTGTAATAACAGCCCTGGCTGTTCTGGACTGGCTTTGTAGACCAGGCTGGCCTTGAACTCACAGTGATCTGCTTGCCTCTGGCTCTTGAGGCCTGAGATTATCATGCTATCATGCCCAGCTGGGCTATGTTTTTTAATGTTTAGTCTGTGGTTTTGTTAACTACCTAAACATTGCAGCAATACCTGGTATCTTTCTCTGGTCACTCGGCAAGATGGCAGATCTCTTTGTAATATTCTTATTCATTTTATTTATTTATTTATTTATTTATTTATTTATTTATTTATTTATTTATTTATTTATTTTTTGGAGACAAAGGCTCAAGTAGCCCAGGCTGACCTCAGACTTGCTCGATAGCTGAGGATGACCTTCAGCTTTCAGCTCTGCAGCCTCTGCTTCTCTGGTACGAGATTACAGGCATGCTCCTCCTACACGGCTCTATGCAGTGCTGACATCCAGCCTAGTGGCCTGCCCATGCAAGGCCAACACTGACAAGTGATAGTTAGAAGTGGGGAGCTGGAAGTGAGACTAGGGCGTCTACAGGCCTGGCTGTGACATGACTGAAGGGCTCTAGCAGGCCCGAGGATGGCAAACATTGCAGACAGGTTTTTGCCCTTTTCCTCTTCGTTCTTAAAAACTGGCTTCCAAGCTAGTTTTCCTGAAGCTAGCTCCCAAGTTCTGTTTCCTTATTTGGCTACTGATTCATTCCTGAGACAAAACACCCAGGTCCAAAATTCAAAACTCTTGATTTGGCTAACATGTCTAATCAGAATTTACCAGCTCTGCCTAGCACAGACTCCCTCCTTTCCCCTTAAAAACCCATTCCTGCAGAAACCTTCTCTCTCTCTCTTCCTTTCATTGTTTGCTTGTGCTTGCTGCTGCTGCTGCTGCCCTTGCCCCCCCCATACATTGCCCCCCCCCCCCCAACACACACACACACTCTTTGCTCCTCCAGGATAATAAATCTCCTTTGTGCTGAGAATTTGGTGCCTGGGTATGTCCTGTACCGATTCCAGGGGGCTGACCTCCTTCACAATGAATGGCCCTCTTATTTTCAAGAGGGGAGAGTGGGTGTGTTGGTCAGTAATTATTTTTAAAAAAATGAAAAAAAAAAAAGTGCACAAAATTGTTTAGTTTTCTTGGGCTGCAAAGCACCCACTCAAGTCGCTTGTCCTAAAGAAATATGGCCTGCCACCATTTTGGAAGGTGACATTTGAAATCAAGTGTCATCGGCCATTCCTTCTAGAGGTGGGTCTGTCCCACGCCTGCTTCAGCCACAAGTCCTAAAGTCCCCGATGTAAACACACCTCTCTCCACACCTCTCTCGAAACAGCCTTTTGTCACACAGCCTGTTTCCTTGGGAGCCGGTTTGGCTATTCTAGCAGGGGAGTGTAGCTGATAATATGCCCTTGACCACTCTTGACCAAAGACTGGTAATCCTTTGTAGGTCACGGTCTTCAACTCAGCATCCAGCTTTGAGAGGGACCTAAACGGAGCTGGGGGAGGCGGGAGAGGGAAACAGGTCTAGCTAGCCAAATCAGCAAATCAACTCTAGCCATCCATGGGGTAACAAATGTTGCAGCCAGATGACCCTTACATCTTTTTTTTTTTTTTTTTTTTTTTTTCCTATCATATCTACTTACCCTTCCGTCTGGTTGTGGTGTTTTGATGAGACATGTCCCCCACAGGCTCACATATTTGAACAACTGAGCGTCTGTTGGTGGTCTGGGGAAGTTATGGAACCTTAGGGGGTAAAGCCTTGTCAGAGGAAGTGTGTCGCTGGTGGCCAGCTTTGAGAGTTCCTATGTCCACTTTGCTTTCTCTCTGTGTGGTTGAATATGTGACCTCTCATGTCAGCTTCCATATGTCCTTCACCATCATGAACTCTCCCTCTCAGATAAATTTCTTCTTTCTTAAATTGGTTCTGGTCATTAAAAAAAAGGAGTTTGTGTATATATGTATGTGTCTGTGTACAGGTACCCAGAGACCAGGAGCTGGGTTTACAGGAGTTTGGGAATGGAACTCAGGTCCTTTGGACAAACAGCAAGTGCTTCTAACCACCGAGTCACCTCTCCAGCTCTGGTCATGGTATTTTACCACAGAAACAGGAAGTAACTAATACACCGATAGTCTGAGCTGGGGTCAGTGCCCTCATATGTGCTCGGCAAGCATTTCACTGCTGAGCCACACCCCAGCTTTCCCTTTGCTTACGAGAATAGCAGTCATGATACTCAGGGCCACCTTAACCCAGCATGACCTCATCTTAACTACGCACTCTGCAAAAGCCCTGTTTCCCACATGAGACTGGAACTTCAACATCGATTCTAGAGGACATGGTTCCAGGGCTTTGTTTGCACCTAATGAAAACCTTCCCTGCCCCTCTGGGCTATATGGGTTCAGCACACACAGTACCAGGAGGACAAAGTCTCTCACTGTAACAACAGGCCTGGAGACTCACAGCTGACTCACCTTGGCTTTGCACACTCACACACAGAGCAAACTTTGACTGTGGGTGACTAATACATGTTTATAAATGTATGGCATGGAATGTTTAGGCTGTTCTAATTAGTGAGGCACAAACTCATTTGAACTGTTACTGAGGGCTGGGATACAGGTTGGTGGTGTAGAGCTTGCCTGGCGTGTGGGAGGCACTGGAGCCTATTCCCAGCATGGCAAAAATAAAATAAAAGATAAAATATCGCTGCATTTACAGTGGGCTCTGGGTCCCTAGGGATTTTTTCTCTTTCAATAAATAATCAATTTTTTGAAAGACAGTAATTAAACTTGTTGTTTTTTTTTTTTTTTAGTTTTGTTTTCTGAGATAGCGTCTTACTCTGTAGCTCTGGCTGTTCTGGAACTCACTATGTAGACCAAGCTGGCCTTGAACTCACAGAGATCCGCCTGATATCCTGTGCTACTACAGCAGCTGTTTTGAGATTATTTAATTATTTTTATTTAATATGTATGGGTGTTTTACTTGTGTGTATGTCTGTGTAACACATGTGTGCCGAGTACGCACAGAGCTCAGAGGTCAAATGAGGTCAGCTGATCCTCTGGAACTGAACTTACACATGGTTGTGAGCTGGCATGTGGGTGTTGAGGATTGAAACCAGGTCCTCTGAAGGAGCAGCCAGTGCTCTTAACCAATGAGACATCTCTCCAGCTCCCTTTAATAATTTTTAATGTTGTTCTAGTTTCATTTCTGTTATTTTAATAAAACACTCTGACCAAAGGCTACTTAGAGGAAGAAAGGGTTTATCTGCCTTACAGAATCCATCATTGAGGGAAGTCAGGGTAGGAATTCAAGGCAGAAACAAACCATAGAGGAATAGCTTAGGTTTATAGGCTCATGCTGAGCTAACTTTCTTTCTTTTTTTTTTTTTTATACTTTGTGATGTTTTTAATTTCTTATGTTTTTTTACCCTTCTTTCTTTTTTTAAAGATGTATTTATTATGTATACAATGTTTTGTCTGCCTGTACACCTGCAGGCCAGAAGAGGGCACCAGATCTCATTATAGATGGTTGTGAGCCACCTTGTGGTTGCTGGGAATTGAACTCAGGACCTCTGGAAGAGAAGCCAGTGCTCCTAACGTCTGAGCCATCTCTCTAGCCCGTAACTTTCTTACACAGCTGAGGATCTCTTGTCTAAGCTTGGTACCTCCCACAGCGGGCTGAGGCCTCCGATATCAGTTACCAATCAAGACAGTTCCTCACATATATGGCCACAAGCCAATCTGATCTAAGTAATTTTTCCGTTGAGGCTTCTCTCGGATGACTTGAGGCTGTGTCAAGTTGACAAGGCTAACTAGGACAGATGTTAATCATAGGTTTCATATCTCAAATGTTGGAAGTAGACTGTCTAAATAATGGTTGTGAATCAGTGCCCCAGCAAGGCTGACTGGGCCAGAGACCACAGGTAGCTGTCCTTCCTGCCACGCAGCCTCACCGGCGAGGTATCTCCTCATGGCAACCTGTCCTTGTGCTGGGATCTGAGGGAGATCTTCGCAGGGACAAACGGGCTCATCAGCCAAACCTTTTGGCATTCCTGCAGGAACTGGCACCTCTGCATGTGTCTGGCCTGTTTTCAGCCAGACAAATTTCTCCTGAAATCTCCGGTGAGTTTGGAGCTAGGCCCTGGGGTTGGGGTGGAGAAGCCTTGCTGCCAGAATGGAGGCTGGAGATGGGGCTGTCATGGCTCCCTCCCGAGTGCAGCCTGGTGATAACTCATTGATTGAAATGTAAGATTCTTCCAAGGGTGAGTGAGGTCTAAGGACACTCATGGGCAACAGACAGCAACATCAGGACAACTCTGTGGTGGGGCGCTGTAGTACCCAGAAGACCCTGTATCTTATCCTAGCACGGTGACAGTAATACACAAGCCAGCGCCTCACCCGGGAGCTTCAGCTGCGAGGGCTTCATATATAGTGTCCATTCTTTACTCACAAGCACTGGGGATGACATCAGCCTCCAGAGGGACTGACGCCCCATACCTCAGAGCCCCCCATCAGGCCTGGGGAGGGCTCCTCTGCCTACAGGAGACCCACTCTGTGTGAAGACCCACTCTGGGTCTCGGAGCTAGAGAGGTACACTAGCTGTCAGTCCTGTAGGAACGGCCGTGTGGTCTCCGACACTTCCTGTTTTGATCGCGTCCAGGTGAGAGGCTCCTGTCTTGTGGGTCTCTGCTTTTGAAGTCTGGGATGTGGCTCACCTCACCCCCATGGTCATGTGGGTGGGCTTTGCCTGGAGCTAGGCTCTGAAGGAAGGGTCACCATAGATCATAGTACAGGATTGGACCCACTTTTCTTTTTTCTTTCTTTCTTTCTTTTCTTTTTTTGTATATAATTTTTTGGTTTTGATTTTGTTTTTTCAAAACAGGGTTTCACTGTGTAGCCCTGGCTGTCCTGGACTCACTTTGTAGACCTGTAGACCAGGCTGGCCTTGAACTCTTCTTTCTTTTTTTGAGGTAGGGTCTATGCCACATTGCAGATCTGAGCCACTATGCCTAAGTGCTAGAGACTGGCACCAGGGCTCATGAACTGACACCAGGCAAGGACTATATCAAGCTGTATCTCCAGCCCCTGAAAACTCCAGCTGAAATCCCACACCACTTCACCAGGCAGGGAACCCCAGAGCAAGCAGATATCCTTGCTCACCCCACCCAGGCCTCCTGTCTTCCTGTCTGTATGTCTGCTCCTCTGGACAGGTTACCTCCTTCATCTGGAACCCCTCCCTGTCTGCCCCACCTGCTAGTTAACCTCACCTCATTTTTCAGAGTTCACCCCAAATCAAATTTATTTATTTGAGACAGGGTCACTCTGTGTTGCCCTGGCTGTCCTGAAACTAACTATGTAGACTTAGGCTTCAAACTCGCCAATCAACTGTTTGTGCCCTTTACGTGCTGGGGTTGAAGGTAGAAAACACCACAGTAGCTCTAGTCATTTTTAAGATTCATTTTATTTTATGTGTGTGGGTGTTTTGCCTGTATGTATGTTCATGCAGTGTCCACGGAGGTCAAAAGAAGGCATCAGATCCTTTGGAACTGGAGTTACCCATGACTCTAGTCTGGCATGTGTACTTGGAATCAAACCAGATTCTGTGGCAGAACAGCCAGTACTCTTAACTGTTCAACCATCTCTCTATCTCCTATTTTTTAAAATCTAATATTTATTTCTACTTAATGTGTATGGGTGTTTTACCTGCCTGTATGTCTGTGTGCTGTATGCATGTATGCTCAAGGAGGTCAGAAAAAGCTATCAGATCCATGTGGGTGCTGTGAACTGAACCTGGGTCCTCTGTAAGAGCAGCTAATGCTCTTAATTGCTCAGCCATCTCTCCAGCCCGTTTATTGATTGATTGATTGATTGATTCATTCATTCATTCATTCATTTATGAGATTAAAGTGCTGGGATTAAAGGTATGTGCCACCACTGCCTGGCTCCAAATCATAGTTTTAAAAAGTGTCTGTTTTGTTTGAGACAGGAGTTTATAAAACCTAGACTAGCTAATACTCACTACGTGTGGGAGGCTGGCCTTGAACTTCTGAGGCTCCTGAATGAACGTTGAGATTGTCGGCGTGTGCTGTCTCACCTGACTTTTGTGGCCCTCTCTGTCGGATGACCGCGGGTGCACCGAGGTGTGGGGTTCAGCACCGTCTCCTTTGCCAGCGGCTGAACGGGTCCCGGATGTCAGCGTCAGCGGGCGCTGCTCTCTACACAAGTAAGCCCGGCATGCGGGCAAGTGGTGACAACTGTGTGTGTCTGCCAGGCACGGGCTACTCTCAGCTTCCACCCTGAGAACTAGGGAACTCTGCATTCTTAAGAAGTCTCTCCTCCTAAAGGGTGGCTTCCCTAGACCTTTCCTGAGCTGGACCCAGGGTTCAGTCGGGGCCAGCGCTTCTTATGTGAGGAGGTATCACACATAACCAAGGAGCGTGAGCTGCAAATAGATTGCTAGGCAGGAAGGGATATTCGCTCTCCTTTGCTCAGCAACCGCTTCTCCCAGAACCCACTTGGCCTTAACACAGTGCACTCAAACAGTCAGAATATGGTGTGGGGGGACACCCTTTTGTGCATAAGGTTGATTAGGGCTAGAAGGCTTTAGGACCCACAACCCATGAGATGAAGAAGGAGGACGAGGAGGAGGAGAAGAACAAGAACCTTGGGCCCTTGGCTTTCCTGGAAGAAATGAGCCACTCTTTATGGTCGTCTTGGCTGATGTCAGTGTAGGCAAATACCCTGAGGTATCTCTGTCAGCCTAGGATGGCTTCGTGGGCTGTATCTGGAAATCCCCATTGGCTGCCACACCCTGCCTGCCTGTGAAGGCTGAGTCAGAATAGCAGCCTGCACCAACTCTCATCTGCATCAGGCAAGGCAAAGCACTTCTTGAACTCTCACAGCCCCAACAAGCTATAGTTCTGTCCCCAGCAGTCATCTATGCCTTTAGCACTTCCTCATGACACTTCTGTCTATGCTGCCACAGGCTCTTCTGAGGACACCTGGAAAGACAGATGACTGACCTAAGGCCTAAGTGTGTGTGTGTGTGTGTGTGTGTGTGTGTGTGTGTGTGTGTGTGTGTATGTTGGGGGCGGAGCACTACCACCAGTGTGGACTTGGGAGTCTCATGCCCTCTCGGGAAATGAAAATAGCTTCCTCAGGTGTAGACTGGTCAATTGACTGCAGAGCCCTGTGGACCCACAGGAGGACAGACATGTACATGCCTATATTACCATCATGTCTGCGTACACACACACACACACACACACACACACACACACACACCCTATGCACTTACTGTTACAATACTGATGAATGTGCCATTCCACAGATCTGGTATAATGGAGGTTTATCGTAGGAAAGAGGGGAGAGAGAAAGAGGTCGCCCATGACAGAGACAGAGATAGGGAAAGAGAAAGCAGAAGAGGCTAGTGGGGTACTTTTTAATCTGTTCCACACGTGGTGCACACCTGGCGGACACCTGGCGGCAGCAGGTGATGATGTCAGGGGTTGCTAGGCCTCTGAAAGGAAGACGCCTGTGCGCTACGCCCCCCTTTTGTTTAATTAAAATAGGGCAAAGTCAGAAAGGGGTGGCGAGGTGGGAATAAAAGCATTTTCTTCAAAAAGGCTGCTTCCTGGTGGCCTGGAGGTGACATCTTTGGCGACCTTAAGAGAATGGAGGTGCTGGCGAAGTGCTGGGAGAGCCAGCTGTTTTACTGCTGTCCGGAATCTGTGAGGACATCTGCAGCAAAATGTAGGCCCAGCTGACAATCTTTGAGGTTAGACTAGAGCACCTGTGGGTAGTTGTTTAGCACTGTTGTGGATGTAGGAAACACCTAGGCTTGCCAGGATGCTGAAACACGTATATGGGCAGAAGACAAAGTTAAGCAAGTTAAGGAGAGAATTCTTTTTTGGGTGTACATTTGAAACTTTTGGACTCATGGTTTTGGTAGTCGGGGGAGGGGAGTCCCAAAACTAGGGAAAAAGGGAGAAATCCCATCCTCTGGAATAGGCAATCGGTGGGAAACTTCGGCTGTTGATTGGCAGTTCTTATCTAGAGTCCATTCAACTTGAGTGGTGGATTCAGGTGGATTTCCTATACAGGAATACTTTTTTTTTTTTTTTTAATAATTTTTGCCTTCTAAATTTTTTAAATATTAATTACAGTTATTCACTTTGTATCCTAGCTGTAGGCCCCCCCTCCCCTCCCAATCCCACCCTCTCTCCTTCATCTCCTCCCATGCCCCTTTCCAAGTCCACGGATAGGGGAGGTCCTCCTCCCCTTCCATCTGACCCTAGCTTATCCAGTCTCCTCAGAACTGGCTGCATTGTTCTCCTTTGTGCAAGAATCCTTTTTTAAGTTTACAAAGAACATAAGTTTTAAACATGTTACCCTTCCCAGTTTTTGTTGTTATAATCTGCAGTGAAATACACACTGTCAAAAAAGGCAATAGACAAACATCTGTGTGTCACAGCATACACAGCAGAGGCTTGGGAAATAATTTTGGGTTAACAGCATGAATACTCTTTAAGGTGAGCTCAGGGAAGACAGAAGCCTTACTCGAAGTAGAAGGGACAAAAGCTCACTTGATCTTGGAGAGGGACTTTTCCCTTCTATCTGGAAGACTGGGTGTATGTAAATTTAGCACAAGGAGAAACATTTTTAAGTCTATATTTAAAAGACAAACCAAAGGAATTCTCAAATCTTGAGAGTGGACTCATGACAGTAGAGTGCACAGTGGATTTTTTAACCGGAGTTAGATTAATAAATCAGAGCTCCAGTGGTTAATGTCAAAGCTCTGGACAGTGTTAATAGTATAGCAATGGGGGAAAATCTGAAGCATTTTTAATTAAAAAAAAAAATTTTAACACCTTAAAACACTTTCTTATGGAGGCCAGCCTGGTCTACAAAGTGAGTCCAGAACAGCCAGTGCTACACAGAGAAACTCTGTCTTAGATCCTAAAATAGGTCCTCACAACTTAAGCTTTTATATCCTCAGGATATAAAAGCTTATGGAAGCTTTACATCTTTCTTCTTCAATTTACCACAAGACACAGTGACTCAGGCACTGTCCTTTAGCTAAAAGGATAGTAAAAAGTTACATATGAGA
The DNA here is from genome assembly GCF_907164565.1 of Psammomys obesus. NCBI lineage: Eukaryota > Metazoa > Chordata > Mammalia > Rodentia > Muridae > Psammomys > Psammomys obesus. The sequence continues at coordinate 8,626,248 of NW_026592118.1, forward strand.
CCTGTTTTTCTGCCTCTGGTAATAAGATAGACAGGTATAGACCTATTGGCAGCATCTCTAGGAGTGAGGATTAAGCCTGATTTTTTTTACATATGAAGAGGACTGAGAAGGCATCTGAAGTTTTGGATTCTACTGTTAAACTGATAAATCTTTCACTATCTTTTAAACCCATCAGAGACCTGAGATAGAAGGCAGGGTCTTAGAAGGAAAGGGGGAAGAATTCTGTCTACTCCCAGGACAGAAGTTGGCAATGTGACCTTGAGACCTGGGTGTGAGGTTAAAACAGACCTGTAGTGTTACCCTGGGCTCATGATGGAGGTCACTGAGTCTGGGAGCCGTCAGTTTGAAGGCTGGAAGTACCTGTGATGCCTGAGCTGGTTGGGCTGGGCCTCTGTGCCCAGCATGGGAGCATTCAAACTTCTAGTGCTCAGGCTGCCAATAGGCAGGGCATGGCTTAGTGGGCTGCTGAGGGTTGTAGGACCAGTGTATCTACTGGTTACATTTGAAACAGGTCCCTGGCAGAGTTGACTTAGGCTGGACCTCGGTGTGATGTCTTTCTTGTTTCCTCTGCAGGAATGCTGATGACCTCAGAGCAGCAGCCAAGGCCTGGGCCTGGAGCGTAGCTTTCTGCTGTAACAGCCTGTCAAGAAGAATCAGCCACCTCCTCTTTGACTTTAAAGACTTTAAAAACCATTTCCACCAACTCCTGTATGAGGGATTGGGGACCATGTGTCTATCTAAAGTGGATTTAAATAGGTAAATTTTGCATGTTCCTAGTTACTTTCCATTTAACTTTGAAAACATGTACGGAGGCTAAACAAAGCTTAATCTTGTAATTAATCACATTGGTTCTTAAAGTGAATACAAATATATTTATGGACCCAATAAAGGTTTTGATTATTTATGAGATGATTGACTATTATTAAGGACTAGGACTTTAGGTTTCATTCCTGTTAGGTCGGAGCCTTAACAATCATAAACATGGTTCATAAAGAGCCTGGGAACTTTTTTGACCTTTATGGTGTGTCACTATAGAGCATAACAATATCCTGTATGACTTAGTTTATAAAAAGTCTATGGCTTATAAAAATCTAAAGCCATATAGATTAGAAACATTAGCAAAATAAGTCTAAGCATATTTAAGGCAGTGATTTTTAACCTTTTTTGAGAGTGAAGATAGAACAAAATAACCAAGTTCTAGCATTGTAAACAAATGGCTATCTCTAAAAGTGATATATTCACCTTAAAAGTATCCTTGGAGTCATATCTCATGGTTTAAGATTATCTAAGCACAAGATTTTAAGTAATAACCCCAAGTTATGAATTTAACTGAATCCTTTTTATGACTCTGTGAAGAGTTTAAGTTAGCATGGATATAGTTAGCCTGAATATAACTCCATTTTAAAATAAAGAGCCATCCTGACTGGGAGCTGAACTCAGGTACCAGGAAATATCACAGAACGTACACCTGGCAGAGAACAAAGTTAACTCTCCTAGCAACGGCCTCCAGGAAATATAACAGAATAAATGTTTCATAGAAAATAGAGACAAACTCCCTGGAAATAATCAATGGAAATTGGATGGGAATTGGGTGGGAGAATTCTCCCCAATGTTTCAGATATAGTTTAGAAAAGTAGCCATTGTGATTATATGCTTTACCCATTGTGATTATATGCCTTAGCTATTGTGACTGTGTGTCTCAGAAAAGGTCAACCCCGCCCTGCTAAACTTCACCCGATTCTGTAATGCCAAGGCTTGTGCCCCCCAGCTTGCTGCCATGGAAACGCCCTGCTCACAGACTTTCCCTTTAAAAATCCTGTTCACTCAGAGCTCAGGGTCCCACTTCTCTACTGCTGCGTCAGTGAGACTTGGGTCCCGAGTTCGATCGCTCTCATAATAAAGCCCTCTTGCAATTGCATTGAGTTGTCTCCTGGTGGTCTCTGAGGGTCCTGTAAACCTGGCATTACACCTGGACTTTAAAAACATGCCTGAGTCTGAGAAAGCATGAACAATAACCCATTTCTAGAGTCAGCAATACTGTAGAACAGTACAAAACAATTTTAAAATTACATTTGAATTCTATATACCAGATCCTTTGGCCAGAAAGCCTGGAGGTGAACCCTCAGCACAGGAAGCTGTTGGCAGGAGAAAGAAACAGCTTCATTCATGCATCCAAGAACTAGCAAAGACATTGAGGGGAATAATTTTTAATAAGTGGAAACCAGATACAATAACTCAATAACCTCCCTGAAAACCCGAAATAACTTAGTAAAGTCCCCAAACACTTGACCAAACAAATTAAAGATCACTTAGAAAGCTTTGTCTAGCTAGTCACAATGATACTTCGTTACCTGGGCACTCTCTTACTTGGGCACACTTTGTTACCTGGACACACCATGAAGTCCCTGAATTGAAGAATCATGAGTTTCCCTAGCTAAACTCAGAAAAAGACTCAGACAGAGACAGCAATTCTTTGAGTCAGGACAGAGCTGGTACGAGAGATGGTTTAGTCGGTCCCCCTAGATTACCACCCTGATCTCCTCCATTATGGGTCCCCTAATCATAATTCTCCTGATTCTACTAGTTGGGCCTTGTATTCTAAATCGGCTGATCCAGTTCATGAAAGACCGGCTCTCTGTCATACAAGCGTTGGTGTTAACCCAACAGTATCATCAGCTCAAACAACAGGGGATAAAAAATGACTATCCCTAGGCCATAGAATAAAAGATTCCATTCTAAGTTAAAAGAAAATGGGGGAATGAAAGACCCCTGCCTCACCCTAAGTTAAACATAGCTAACGCCATTTTGTGAGACACCACTGTTTTGTAAAACTCTGAAGGCTAGATGGGAAACTGGAAATTTACTAAGAAATCCAGCTGTGTCACCCACTTGGGATATCTGCGGTCAGGCTGCCCCAGTTGAGCTAAAAACAGTTTGTGTTAATCACCCTCATGGATATCTGTGAGACTGTTCCAGTTAAGATAAGGGTCCTAGGGAAAAATAAAACAACAGGTGGCGGGCCACATCAGGGAGGTCATCATGACTGTTTTGACCACCCAGTTCCTGGAATCTTGGTGTCTCTGCCAAACTTTGACGCAAACCGTGGTCTCATGTAAACGTACCAATCAGCCCCCTGTAACCATGCTTCTCGCTTCTGTACCCACGCTTCTGCTCTAAAACCCTATAAAAACCCCAGCTTTCCACCAAGGGGGCGCGCAAAGTCCCCCGAATGACTTTCCGCCCCGGGTACCCGAGTATCCAATAAAAGCCTCTTGCTGTTTGCATCTGAACGCCTGGACTCATTGATCCTTGGGCAGGGGTCTCTCAGACGGAAGATACCCTCCGGGGATCTTTCATTTGGAGGCCCCAGCGAGATCTGAAACCCCCCACCCAGGGACCACCGACCCACCTTCGGGAGGTAAGCTGGCCAGCCGTCTTTTCTGTTGTATGTATCTGTCTTGTCTGTTGTGTGCTGCTGTGTCTGTTCTGTTTGCAATCTGAGACTTGATCAAGTCATCTGAATCAGGCGGAAAGTAAGAAGGAGTTGACGGACTCGGACTTCTTTTCCGCGATCTCTGGGAGACATCCCAGACTGAGTGAGTCTGAGTGGGTTCGAGTCCCACTGCTGACTCCCATCTGAGAGGGTCTGAGTGGGTTCGAGTCCCACCGGCTCTCATCTGAGAGGGTCTGAGTGGGTTCGAGTCCCACCGGCTCTCATCTGAGAGGGTCTACTGTCGTGGGTTCGAGTCCCACTAGTCGTGGGTTCGAGTCCCACCGACTCTCATCTGAGTGGGGGCCAATTTGTTGGCTCCCCGTCTGGGAGACACAGATCCGTGGCACCGGGTTGGGGCCTCGCCCCTCTCGGAGGGTTACGTGTTTCATCTGGGCCATCTGAATTTCTGCTTTCAGTTTTGCTTCGACCTCGTGCCGCGCGGCTTGTGTCGTGTTCTGTCTGTTTAAATCCTGTGTTTCTTATGTATGTATGTATTTTTCTGTGTCTGTTTCTTTGTAGACTTGGACTGATGAAAATTCGGACAGAGGACAGTTAAAATTAGAACTAGTTCTTGGCCCGGGAGTGCACACGGCTGCATGACAGGACACCAAGCAGTGTGCACTCCCTCCCGAGGGAGCCGAGGAGGGAGGCGGCTGGGGAGACATGTGGAGCTGGGGCTGGGGCTTGGGCAGGCGGTGCTCAGGCACTTAAAGGTCTGTGAAAATAACAATGCACACCCAGCAGGGCACGGGCTCTGCAGCCCCGAGATGAAGGGGTGGAAGGACGCCCCGCGCTCGGAGGGGGTCTCTCAGACGAAAGATACCCTCCAGGGAATCTTTCAAATCAACATAAAGATTACCTAACCATGTTGGGAAATCCCCTAACTGTCTTGAAATCGAGCCTGGGTGCTCACTTCAGGGTTGCCATTCTATGGAATGGTGTCCCCAGCATGCTGGCAATTTCTGCAGAATGAACGCTCCTTGCTTTTGCATATTACCTGAATCTGAGGTCTTCCTTCAGCGATTCCCAGACCTAAAAACATAAGTAGTTAGACATACATTTTAAATTAGCTTGTTAATATGAATAGATCTTTATAACCTTGAAAGTTGACCATCACATTAAGAGCATTTTGAACCAGGGTTGAATCACATACATAATATGTCCTAAAAAGTATGACTTTGAATTTCTAAAAAATCCATACCAAATTAAAATGAGATTTGGTTGATTTCTTAGTCTAAAAGGAGATAAAATAATAAACAGAGAGTGCATTAGGACTAAGAGGCTTTTGACAGTTGCTGCTTTATACCATGTGGTTATCTTAAGATGGTGGAGTCACATGGCAGGTGGTTTGACATGGCTGTTTACATACACGTATGTGCACATGCTTATGTCCTAAACAAGAGCTGAACTTAGACTTCAAACACTGTGCCCAATCAGCAAACTATAAATTCCTAGATAAGAATTCACAGTAAGCCGGCAGTGGTGGCAAGTGTTTAATCCCAGCACTCAGGAGCATCTCTGTGAGTTCAAGGCCAGCCTAGTCTACAGAGTGAGTTCCAGGACAGCCAAATCTACACAGTGAAACCCTGTCTCAAAAACCAAACCAAAACAAGAGTTTACAGTATAATCTTAAGATACGTATTTTTTCTTTTGAGAGCAGAGTGTAAAGAAATCAGAGAGGGAGCTGGATAGATGGCTCAGCGGTTAAGAGTACTGCCTGCTCTTCCAAAGGTCCTGAGTTCAATTCCCAGCAGTGACATGGTAGCTTGCAACCATCTATATGGGATCTGATGTCCTCTTCTTGCATGTAGGTGTTCATGTGAACAGAGCACTCATCTCCATTAAATAAATAGATAGATAGATAGATAGATAGATAGATAGATAGATAGATAGATAGATAAATTCTTGAAAAAAAAAGAAAGAAAGAAATCAGAGAGAAAAGATTTTTAAGAGTTAGGAGGTAGGACCTAATTGATGAGAGGCTTTGGGAGCATAGAGCAGAGTTTAGATATCTGGGAGTCACTTGTTTCTGGTTGTAAGAATTTGAAAAATTGGCAGGCCAATATTTTGGCCTTTAATGTGGCCACATTTTTGTAATAGAGTGTCCATTGAAGAGAGAGTGTGCTTGCAGTCTGGCTGCAGGAGGTAGGGAGGGATGAGTAGACCCGTATGGAGGGAGAGGCTGAGAGTCGAGCCACAGGGAGAAATTGGACTCTAAGGAGAATTTAGAACCAAATTGACAGACAGGTGGTTTACACACACCTCAGAATTAATCAGTTAGACAGACACAGTGAGTGAGTGACAGAGCAGTCTTTCAAAGTGTAAGCCTGTCACATTCGGCAGCTGGTGATGCCATAGCTGCTGGCGCTGACTAGCTGAAGGTAGAGCCAGACAAACATATTATGTACTCACTTATAAGTGGACATTAGTTGTTAAGGAAAGAATAATCATGTTGCCATCCATGGACCCAGAGATGCTAAGTAGCAAGATATGCTCAAAGGGGAACACGTGGATTTCCCAGGGAAGGAAAAATAGAATAGATTTTTCAGGAAGACTAAGGCTGGTTAGGGATGGAAATAGGAGGGATCAGGTATCACAAGGAGGTGGAGGGAGAGAGTATTGGGAAAGAGGACTGAAACTGGGAGGACAATGTAGAAACCTAATGTTAGGGTCCACAAATCACCAAAGAAAAACCCCAGACTTAGATGGTATGCAAAAACAAAGAGTGTTTATTCTGCAGAGGATTCCAGCATGCTGGGGTCACCAACTTAAGAAAATGGAGGCAACTCAGCTGGCTTTATAGATAGTCAACTAGAGGAATTGCAGGAATGACTAGGTGACCTTTACTTTGATTGAGGGGCAGCTGGCCAAGGGGTACTGGGACCTGGAATGGAGGGAACTGAGAGAGGCTGGAACAGAGAGAGAGTGGGAGTGGCGGGGGGTGGGGGGTGGTGTCCTTATTTCCCGGAACATATTTGGCACACCTGGCAGTGGTATAAGCAATTGCTAGGGCCCTGAGGGCGGCCAGCAGAATTCCCTGAGCATTAAACAGGCATGGCCAGCCGCTTCTCTAGGGGAGCATATCTTGTTTATCTTGTTGAGCTCATACTGTGGGAAACTCACTATGTAGAACAAGTTGGCCTCAAACTCACAGAGCTCCACCCACCTCTGCTGGGATTAAAGACCTGCCCGGTGCAGTGAGTGCTCGGGGAGGAGTGTTGTGAATGTGCACATATGTATGTGATTGTGTCTCTGTGTGTCAGAAACAAGTCTAGGGTCCTAAAGAAAGACCACCTCTCCAGGTGGAGGTCTGGACAAGGCAAAGCTTCACTCTTGATCAATCAAAAGGGTGTACTGAGGAGAGCAACACAGAGACAGAAGTGCATTCGTTTTTTAACTCAGGTGGTAACTTTGTCTTTTCATTATTGGCTGGGGTCCTACCTCCCAGTCTCATTCAAATGGCTAATCTGAAAGAAATTTATGTACAGAAAATAAAGGAGAAAGGGAGAAGGGCTCACTGTTCCAAGGAGAAAAAGGACATTCTTTGTTCCCAGCCAACAGGTTCCTGGGATATAACTGGGGGTCTTTCAAGTAAACAAAGGTTTTACTGGGGAGGGGATATAAAATTTTTGCACAAAAGTCTTAGAAGGTAGAAGAAATTAAAAAAACAATGATTCCTTGTCCTAAATACAATTTTTATAGTATTTAGTAAAAAGGGCCCATATTTGATATTTCTTCTTCTACTGCTGCTTCTGCTTCTTCTTCTTCCTTTCCTCCTCCACCTCATCATCATCATCATTATTCTCTCATATATTGTATCTGGACCACAGTTTCCCTCTCCCTCCACTCCTCTCAATTCCTCTACCTACCCTCTCCCCCAAATCCACTCCTCCTCCATTTCCCTTAAAAAAAACAGAGCAGGCATCCCAGGGATATCAACCAAACATGGTATAACATATTACAATAAGACCAGGCACAGAACCTCCTGTCAAGGCTGGATGAAGCAACCGAGTAGGAGGAAAAGGGTCCCAAGCACCCGCAGAAGAGTCAGAAATACCCTCCCGCTCCCACTGTTAGGAATTTCACAAGAACATCAAGTTACCGAACTATCACATACATGCAGAGGACTAGCTTTGAAGGATCAAGGTTTAGTAGTTGCACCAGAAAAGGTGCAGACAGAGCCACCTTATTTGTATTTGGGACATAAATTGTACCCTCAGACTATATGCCTCAGAAAATTCAATTAAGGAAAGACAACCTAAAAACTTTAAATGATTTTCAAAAGTTGTTAGGTGATATTAATTGGCTTAGACCTCATTTGAACTTAACTACAGGAGGGTTGAAACTACTTTTTGACATTTTAAAAGGAGAGGCTTGTTCTTTGTCAAAAAGAGAATTTACCAAAGAAGCTCTGATGCTTTACAAAAGATAGAATCAGCTATTGAAAAGCATATTCAATATGTAGATTAGTCAAAAGAATGGGATGCACATATTTTGGCTACTGCTCATACTCCCACTGCTGTACTGTGGCCAGAAGAACCATTATTATGGTTGCACTTGTTTCTCCTGTGCAAGTTCTAACGCCGTATTATGAAACGGTGGCTAGTTTAGTTCAAATGGCTTGCATAGAATCTCGCAAGTATTTTGGTAGAGAGCCCTCCTTATTTGGAATTCCCTTTACCAAACGGCAAGTAGATTGGTTGTTTCAAAATGCAGATTGTTAGGCCATAGCTTTTGCTCATTATTTAGGATGTATTGACAATCATTATCTAAAAGATAAATTACTTCAGTTTGTCAATGAGCATGCTTTTGTATTTCCTAAAATATTTTAAACAAAAGCCATTACCTCAAGTTCCAACAGTATTCACAGATGGAGCTTCAAATGGAAAAGCTGTATATGTACTACAGGGACAAACTTTTGTTTCGCAAATGTTGCCAGCCTCAGCTCATGTTGTAGAATTATGAGCTGTAGGTGCAGTCTTTAAAAATATGGCTTTAACTTATACACTGATAGCCATTATATTGCTAAGGCTTTGCAAGTCCTAGAGACTATAACATATGTTGATCCAGCTAATAAACAAATACAAGATTTATTTAGAGAGATACAACAAAGTATCCAGAACAATGTGCAGCCTTGTTATGTAGGGCATATTAGAGCTCATTCAGAACTTCCTGGACCTCTAACTTTAGGGAATGATTTAGCAGATCAAGCCACATGTTTGTTCAAATTAACTCAACAAGAATTGGCTCAACATTCTCATGCCTTACATCATCAAAATAGTCAGAGCTTAAGAAAGCAGTTTAATATTACCAGAGAAGTCGCTAGACAAATTGTAAGATTATGTTCTTCTTGTTTTGAACAGTTTAATATACCTCAATATGGTGTCAATCCTAGAGGCTTCACTCCCAATCATTTGTGGAAAATGGTCATAACTCATGTCCCAGAATTTGGAAAACTAAAATATGTTCATGTAACAATTGATACTTTCTCAGGATATATCATGGCAACTCCCTTAACAGGAGAAGCCACCAAACATGTTATAAATCATTGCTTAAAGTGTTTTGCTGCAATTGGTATTCCTTTCATTATAAAGACTGATAATGGCTTGGGAATATATGAGTCAAGCTTTTCAGCATTTCTGTGCACAAATGAATCTAAGTCATAAAATGGGCATTCCATATAATCCTCAGGTCAAGGAATTATGGACCGTGCCAATGGATCTCTTAAGACCCAATTGCAGTAGGGTTAGGGATTTAGCTCAGTGGTAGCTGGGTTCAGTCCTCAGCTCTGGAAAAAAAGAGAGAGAGAGAGAGAGAGATAAAGCTTATTTTTAAAAAAAGACTCCAGTGTGTAATCCTTAAAAAAAAAAAAAAGAACCAATTGCAAAAAATAAAAAAGGGCAAGTTATATTCCCAAACACCACAGAATTATATTAATCATACTCTCTTTATTTTAAATTTTTTTAATGTGGATCTACAAGGCTGTTCTGTGGCTTATTGATTGTGGCACCCTAATACCAAAGATAATTATGCCCAAGTGAAATGGAAATACCCAATTACTGGAATATGTCAGGGCCCCCACACTGTATTAATATAAGGAAAAGAGTATGTTTGTTTGTTTTTTTTTTCAGGACGCAGAAGGAGCCAGGTGGATCCCAGAAAAGCTGGTGTGATTTGCAGTAAATGCTCGCCGGGAGGAGGATGTTGCTGCTGCAGACCATAGTGAATTCTGTCTTGACAGTGAATGGAAAGCTGTATTGGGCTTATGCTCCTGACCCACCTTTGTTTCATTCTGCTCCCAGGAAATGTTGTACAGAGAAACCTTTTAGATACAATGTGACTGGACTTGATTAGTCCAGGACAATTAATCAGGACAATTCTCAACAAAATCAGGAAGAATAGGAAAGAGGACTGACTATGGGACTTTGGTCTGATTCTGGTTTTCAGCAGACCTATATTTGGAAGCTTGCTTCATATGCTCTCAGGAGGCTCTGTAACTGCCTATGTATATTCTCCTTATGTTTTGTTGTTTGGGAATGTTAATTTTTTTTTATACAAGATCTAATCTTTAATATTTCTTGCCATCAATATAAACTAACAAACTGTATTTCTAAGCTTTCAAATGGACAGTAGGTTCCAGTTCTTTGACAGCCTTATTTTATTATGGTTCCTGTGAATGTTTCTCAGGCTTGGTATTCTGATAAGAGATTAGAAGCAGACCTAAAAAGAATGGTTGGGTTCATTATCACAGGTATTATGGTCCTCATGATCATCTTTTATAGGACTTGGCTTATTACTCTTAGGAGCATGTCTCATACAAGGGATAATTAAATCCTTCATCAAGGTCTTCTGGAATGTTAAAGCTGACTTGCACAAGATTAAACTCCAGTGTCTATCCTATTGGAGTTTGGTAGTCAGAGATGAGTAAGACCTCTCTGAGGTGTATTCAACCTAAGTCAGGGCATGAATAGTGGAATTTATGTTCCAATGATGGGTATGAATATATCTTTCAAGAGAGACAACCTAAGACAGGCACAATCTTCTGCTACATAGCTCTTAAGCTATGGTCTTTTAAAGTATAAAAAAGGTAGACCTTTGGAGAGCTGCTTGTTAAACTGCTTTATTATCAAAAAACATATTTTAACCCTGGCCTTCACCTTGAGACAGAGAAAAGAAGAAGTTCCTTAGAACTTGTTCCAAGTTCCTTAAAGCTTGTTTGTATGACCTTGGACCATATCTGCTATAGGCAAGTAGTTTTAGAAGTCTGGCAAGTTCCATGAACTTTTTGTATTGATGTGACTTGTTTTTGCTTTGCCTATAAAAAAAATGAATCATGGAATAAACCTATGCTGTAGTCTTACTGACTGCCCTCTTGAGCAGATCCTGTGTGTATTGTGACTTGCTTTAATTATTTCAATCCTCACTACCCCCTCAGGAATTCTGCCGGCTGACATCCACCATACGAAAACAAAAACAAAACAAAACAAAACAAAAAAATGCACAAAAAAAATTAAGATAGGATTTCTTTGTGTAGCCCAGAAATATTCTATGTAGACCATGCTGGCCTCAAACTCTTCCTGCCTCAACTTCCTAGTGTTAGGTCTCAAACTTAAGACAAATGGCTAGCTGGGGTACATATTTAACAAATCAAAGTGGACGCTGGCCTTCAGGTTCTCCCAGCAACTCTCGGTAACTGTTACAAAGTCACCCTGGCTGGCATATCCTACTCCTTACCCTAAACTCTCCAGCCCAGGGACTGGTCCTCTTTTCACAGCTTCTCTTCCCAGCCATTTTGGCAACATCACTCTCTTGGGCTCATGTCCTCTTGGCTCCTGATCCCTTTTCCTGCCCTTTTTCCTTTCTCTCTTTCACTCTTTTTTTCCACTTCCTTTCATAGCCATGTTCACTTTGGACCCCTCCAGATGCTTCCAGATGAGGCTGATTTCTCCCTCATATCTACAATACCCATATAATAGCTCACAACTGTCTCTAACTCCAGTTCTAAGGGACTTGACACCTTCACAATAATGCACATAAAATAAAAAATTAAATCAAAAGTAAAAACAAATAACCCAGTAGCCTACAGAATGGAAAAAGAGCTTCACTAACCCTACATCTGACACAGGGCTAATATCCAAAATATAAAAAGAACTCAGGAAATTAAACACCAACAAGCTAAGTAATCCAATTATAAAATGGGTTACAGGCTGAGTGGTGATAGCGCATGTCTTTAATCCCAGCACTCAGGAAGTAGAAGCAGACAGATCAGGGTTTGAAGTTAGTCTGGTCTAAGACAGCGAAGGCTACACCAAGAAACCCTGTCTCGAAAAACTGGAAAAAAAAAAGGCAGGGGTGGGATACAGAGATTTCTCAACAAAGGAATCTCTAATAGCCAAAAAGCACTTAAACAACTGTTTAACTTCCTTAGTTATCAGAGAAATGCAAATCAAAACAACTTTGAGGTTCCATCTTACACTGGTCAGAATGGCTAATATCAAAACCTCAAGTGGTAACACATGCTGTCCAGGTTGTGGAGAAAGGAGAACACTCCTCCATAGCAGACTTGTACAACCACTTTGGAAATCAATCTGGTGGTTTCTCAGAAAGTTGGGAATAGTTCTACCTCAAGAGCCAGCTATACCATTCTTGGGCATATATCCAAAAGATGCTCAAGTACACAACAAGGACATTTGCTCAACCATGTTTATAGCAGCTTTATTCGTAATACCTGAACCTGGAAACAACCCAGATGTCCCTCAACTGAGGAATGGATACAGGAATTGTGGTACTTTTACACAATGGAATACTACTCAGCTATTAAAAAAAAAGACATCATGCAATTTTGTAGGCAAATGGATGGTGCTAAGAGATATCCTGAGTGAGGTAACCTAGACCCAGAAAGACACACTTATATGTGGATATTAGCAATATAGTATAAGATAATCATGCTACCATGCACAGACCCAAATAAGCTAAGTAACAAGAAGGGCATAAGGGAGAATGCTTGCATCTCACTCAGAAAGGGAAGTAAACATGGAGGGAGAGAACTGGGGGCAAGGAGGGATGGGAACAGGGGTGGTGATCAGATTTGTGCGGGTGACTTAGAGAGAGAATGGAAATCCATGTGCAGAGGCATTTCTGGTCCTGGAAGTCTAGGGAAGTAACTCTAGCTAAGAATCCTCACAGTGGAGGATATAAAGCCTTAAGTTGCCACTTTCTGTAGGAAGGTGAGACTTCCAGTAGAGGGGGGTGGACACCAACCCACCCATAAAACTTTTGATCCAGAGTTTGTCCTGCCTACAAGAAGTTTAGGGATAGTGATGGAGCAGAGATTGAAGGAGCGGCCAACCAATGACTGGTCCAACTTGAGGCCCACCCCATGGGAGACAGCCAGCCCTTGACACTATTAATGATACTCTGTATAATTGCAGACAGGAGTCTAGCATAATTGCCTTCTGAGAAGCTTCATCCAGCAGCTGATGGAAACATATGCAGAGAATTACAGCCAAACAATAAGCTGAGCTGGGGGAGTCTTGTGGAAGAGCTGGAAGAAGGATTGAAGGAGTTGGTGGGTCACGGTCAAGAGCACAAGAAGACCTACAAAGTAAACTAATCTGGGCCCTTGGGGCTCACAGAGCCTGACCAGCCAACCAAAGGGCATGCATAGGCTGGACCTAGGCCCCCTACACATATGTAGCAGATGTGCAGCTTGTTCTCCATGTGGGTCCCCTAACAATTGGATTGGGGGGTTGTCTCCAACTCAGCTGCCTGCCTTTGAATCCCTGTCCTATAGCTGGGCTGCCTTGTCTGGCTTCAGTGGGAGAGGATGCCCTTAGTTGTGCTAAGACTTGATGTGCCAGTGTAAGTTGGTACCCATGGGAGGGGAAAATAGAGGGAGGGGAGTGAGGACTGGGAGTAGAGGAGGGAAGGGCCTGCAATCAAGCAATAAAGTGATCAAATGAATGAATGAGTGAATGAATAAAAACCAAACCAAACCAAATCAGAACCAAGTGACCAACCAAACACAAAACCAGGCATGGTGGTGGCGCACACCTTTAGTTCCAGCATCCCAGAGGCAGAGCCAGGCGGATCTCAGAATTCAAGGCCAGCCTGGTCTACAAAGTGGGTTCCAGGACAGCCAGGACTACACAGAAAAATTCTGTCTCAACACCCTCCCCTCTCCCCCATCAAAAGAGAGAGAGAGACTAGAGAAGATATTAGAGAAAAGATACATAGAGAAAACATAGACTAGCGGGGTTGTAAAGAGAATGAGTAGCTGAGGAAAGGGAGTCCTATGAGCAGGAGGGAGTTTAGTGTAGCAGAGGAGGTGAAAAGGGCCAGGATGCTACTGTTGACTTTGAAATGTGTCACAGATACTTGTGATACTGAGGGAGCCTGGAGGCCAGCATGAGCTTTGAAATGCTGAAAGGCATTATAGGTAGCCACTTGTCCCTTGAGCCAAAGGTAAGGGAAATGGCTCCTTTTGGTAGAGAGGAACCGGCTTCACAGCTCCTGAGGAGTTCTGGCTTTTATCTAACTGCCAGAAATCCTCCTTTAGTCCAGGTTGTACCTGTTTCTGGATATTTGCACTATCTTTTGGGGCTTGTGAATTGGAGTTTCCTTTGGAACTGACAATCTGCTTGTAGCCTGCTCAGAATGTCCTTCCTCAGAGAGGCTAGGTAACTTGGGAGTAAATTCCCATTCCATTTTCCCCAGTCATTTTTCTGGAATGGCACCCCTGGGCTGTGAGGGGCAGGGATTGACCATATACCAGCCACCAAGAGGGCAGTCCTGAGGATTGTAAAACTTCATAGCCGTCTTGCTCAGAGTAGGAGGTCAAGGCCCTTGCTATTGGCTTCCCAGGAGCCATAATAGTTCCATCCTCCTCTTCCTCTTCCCCTTTGTCCAGCTCTGCCTTTGCTGTACCAGGTGATGTCTCCTCTCTCCTCAGCCTCCTGGGCTTCCGGTGGTGGCCTCTGTGAAGCCCCTTTCTGGTCATAGGTATTTCAAGTGAGCCACATAGCCACATAGCTCGTGCATCCAACCGGGAACACGGTCTTTTCCCCAAGACCTGAATTCATGGGCGGTGTGGATGTTTTCAGACACTGGCTGACAGATGAGGAAATAGCTAGGACAGAAGCCCTTCTAGGCAGGTAGTCAGATCTGACCTCGAAGGCCACCCAACCACCTGTTCCTGCCTCCAAACACAGCTAGGCAGACCTGTCTGCCCTACCCACCTATGACTCATTCCCACCTACACGCCTCCACCACATACATTTGCATTGCTGGGGAGCCCCTAATTCCTCCCATCCTCTCCTCTGGGGCAAGCCGGGACTGGGCAGCAACCTCCACTCAGTGCCACCCTCAAGAAACACCCCCCAAATAACCCTGAGAAAGTCCTCATGATGCTCCTGCTGATAGTGGGCTCCCTGGGCCCTCCTCTGCTCTGGGCTAGGCTCCTAGTCATTCAGTCATTTACACAATAGCCAGAACAAGCTGACTCTGCCATCTCAGAGACAGAGGCCCTTTCAGCAGAAAGGGAAGTTTATGGTGCAGGGAAGATCTGGGTGTTTCCAGGAAAGCATGTCTGGGCAGACATGCTTTAGAGTTCCATACAGGAACTCTAAAGTTTTCTAGGGCAATGCCTTGAGGTGCTGGTGCCCACAGGCACACAGCCTTCCATGGGAAGCCCCTGTGCCCTAGTCTGACTCAGTCTTGCCTGCAAACTGTTCTTTTCAGAGTTTGGAGCAGGAAAATATTTTTTTCTTCTCCCAAGGCTGTTAGATGGCTGCTTATGGGCAAGTAGGTCTATCTGCTTCCCTGTGTCTTCTGTTTTTCATCCTCTCCTATGTCCTTCATCTTGCAGTCCCTGCTCTGGGTTCATCTTCCATCTGCAACCTCCTTCCTGTATCCAGAATCCTGTATCCTGTTCCATCTACCCTGCGTCTTGCATCCTCCATCATGCATCCTGTATCTTTCATCCCCCATGCTGTGTCTTCCACCTTCCTTCCTATATCCTGAGTCCTCCATTCTTCATCCTGTATCCTTCAGCAAGTGCCTGGAGCATTTGAGGCTAGCACACCCTCTCTCAGCCATGCTGTGGGACTTCAATTTAACAGCTCTTTGTCTTGAGCTATTGTCCTCTACTGGGCTTCTGCTCATTAGATGCCCTGCCCTAACTATCTTCAGACATGGCCAGTATCCCCTAGAGAAACCAGAGTGAGCAGTGGGTTGATTATATTGCACCAGACAGGGAACCACAAAAAGTTATCCATCTCCCAGGTCAGGAGCTCAACCTCAGAGCAAAGAACATTTGCTGCTTACAGCTCTTGGGTCCTTACTGTGTAAAAACATTTACTGACTGGGCTGTTGCGTGCCACTTGGCCTGGGTGGGGCTGGCAGCTGAGCTAGCACTGTGTGGTGCTGTGGAAGCAGTTCCCATTGCTGGCTTCTTTGAATTCCTTGAAGGTAGGAGTATTCTGGCCAGCAACTCAGCTCTGCTCATCTGTCCACACTGAGCCAGATGGTTCCTGCCTTGTGGGGCGAGGCTCCCTGAGTCATTCCTGTTACACCCAGAACTTGGCCTAGGACCTCCATGCCCTGGAATGTGTGCTTCCTGACTGGAGCTTTGCATCTTTCGTCTTTCCCAGCCTGCACAGATCCTGGAAGCTCCCTGAATAATTCCTAGATGCCTTTGCAAGGCCACCTCCCTATTGCCTCACATGGCCAGTCCTATGCTTGCCAGTCTTCTCCCTTTGGGTGCCCACTGTCTTCTCTCATGAGGTCCAGCTGCACTTGGAATCCTGAGTTTGTGAAGAGGCTCAGTGCTAGGAATGGTCCCTTACGTGACTTAGGCTTGCTATGACACACAAATTCAGAAATAACATCAACCCATCAGGCCAGTCAAGGTGTATACAGATGGCCAATGTAAACAGCTGGTGCATAGCACATACCATCTATATGTCTGTCTGTAGTGTCTATGGTCGTTGACCCTAGCAGGATCTGAAAGGCAAGCCCTGGGCCTGATGGTATCCTGACATTGTTGAGGAAGCTTACTCTTTTTTTTTCATTTTTGGTTTTTCTGTGTAGCCTTGGCTGTCGTGGACTTGCTTTGTAGGCCAGGCTGGCCTCAAACTCACAGAGATCTGCTTGCCTCTACCTCCCTAGTACTGGGATTACAGGTGTGCTCCACCACACCAGGCTAGGCAGCTTAGCCTTAAAGGGAAAGAGACAGCCTGAGAGGAATGTCATGTACAGGTTAACTCGTGACACTCTACGTTCAAGCGATTGAGGGACATGTAATTTATCGTGAAACTCACATGGTGTGTGTTGAATACTTTGGAGTTTTCCTTGTCTATCTGAAGTTCGGGCCTGGGCAGGAGCGCAAATGCCCAGTGTTACCTGTGGTGGCCTCCAAGGACATGGGAGGCTTCAGCAAGGTCTGTTGTGGTTATAAGCTGTGAGGACTTTGGGCTGGGATTGTGGGGTCTGCTTCCTCCCATCGCCTCTAGCGGAAGACAGGTGAGGAGCCTCAGGGAGGAGGTGTGAGGGCTTCAAGATAGAGACGTAAGGGAGGCCAACAATGCCAGCCTCAAGTTTTTCGGGGAGACTCAGTGGGAAAAAACACAAAGCAAAAACAAGGTGGACAGGTCTGGAGCCAGGGCCAGCATCCAAGCATCCTAGTTCCTTTTTCCTCAGAACCCTGCCATGTGACAGGGCTCTTGAGACCAAGACTGCCAGAAACTCTACCAGGACACAGCTGCCTTGTTCTTCCTGCCTGGAACCAAGGTGAAGAAATACAAGGTGTGGCTCCTGCTGGCTTTCCCTTCTTCCTCTGGCCTCTCTCCATTTCCTTTTTTTTTTTTTTTTATGTTTCTAATATATATACTTTTTTATTATTACAATTTATTCACTTTGTATCCCAGCTATAGCCCCTCCCTCATCTCCTCCCAACCCCACTCTCCCTCCCTCTCTTACAATGCCCCTCTTTATTTCCTCTTACCTCTGGGGCAAGTATGGTTAATTCTCCTTTCTCTCTTGCTCCCTCTCTCTTGACACAGTCTCTCTATGTAGCCTTGGCTGGCCCTTAACCTGAGAGAGATATGCCTGCCTCTGCCTCAGAATTGCTGGAATTAAATGTCTGTGCCACTATGCCTGTCTTATGTCTGGTTCTTTTTGTTTGTTTGTTTTTTATCTTTTTGAGACAGGGTTGTGTGTGTGTGTCTGTGTAGCTTTAGCTGTCCTGGAACTCCGTCTGTAAACCAGGTTGGCCTCAAATTCACAGAGATCTGCCTGACTTTGCCTTCCAAGTGCTGAGTATAAAGGTGTGTGCCACAACCACATGGCTATCTGTTGTTTTTGTTTTTCAAGACAGGGTTTCTCTGTGTAGCCTTGGCTGTCCTGGACTAATTTTGTAGATCAGGCTAGCCTCAAACTCACAGAGATCTGCCTGACTCTTCCTCCACCTCCCTGGGTGCTGGAATTACAGGTGTGCACCTCCCAGGCCTGGCTATCTCTGGGTCTTGAGAGGACTGTTTGAGTTCTTTCCTGACACTTGCTTCACTGAGGCCCCACCTGGGTAAGATGGTTTTCCCACCCAGGATGGACCACAATCTCAATGCTGACTCTGCCATGATTCACCTTTCATTTTTCAAACATTTAGTTCTTAACTTAAAAAAAAATCTAATTTTTTAATAAAGATTTATTTATTTACTATGCATACAGTGCTCTGCCTACATGTTTGCTTGCACGCCAGCAGAGGGCATCAGATCTCATTATAGATGGTTGTGAGCCATCATGTGGTTGCTGGAAATCGAACTCAGGACCTCTGGAAGAGCAGCCTTAACCTCTGAGCCATCTTTCCAACCCAGTTGTTCTTAACTTTATGAAAAGAATATTTTGGGCAGACAGGGTGACTCAGAGAAAAGACACCTGCTGTCAGGATTGATAACCCGAGTTTGATCTCCAGAAGCTACGACACAAGAACTCTCTCTCCTCTCTGTCTGTGTGCTGTGTGCACAAGAGCCATGGAGGTAAGAACAGGGCATCAGATACTTGAAACTGGAGTAATGGTGGCTGTGATTCAGCTGTAAGGCATTTTCTCAGTTACCAGCCCTTTGTGGTTAGTTCCATCTCTGGGCTGGTGGTCTTGGGTTCTATAAAAAAGCAGGCTGAGCAAATCATCGGAAGCAAGAAAACAGCAGCACCCTCCCCCCATCAACTCTTGTCTCCAGGATTCTTCCCTGTTTGACTTTCTTTGATGATGTACAGTGATATGGAAGTGTAAGCCAAATAAACCCTTTCCTCTCCCTACCCCAATTTGCTCTCTCTCTCTGTCTCTCTATCTCTCTTTCTTCATGAATCTTTATTGGCCATGGCTCCTTGAGGGGGATGAAAACAGGAGGACTGGATGGCAGATACCAGGCCAGCTCTGCTTCAAAAGGCTTGTAGGTGATGGTGAACATGCCACGGTAGTGGTTGATCATCTCTGGTTTGGTTGCCACTTGGTTGAAAGTCTTGCCATTGTACAAGCCCAGCATGCTGCCTACCATCTCAGGCAGGACAACCATGTCGCTCAGGTAGGTCTTTGCCATCTCAGGCTTCTCCATGGGTGGCGCCTTCTTAGATTTTCTCAGGTGGTAAGTGCTGTTCTGTGCAGGCCGCAGTTCAGGCTCTGCCTCTGGTGGGTGCAGTAGTGCATAGGACATGTCCTGCTGGACATGGTCCAGGTCCACACTGTGGTTGGTGAATGCGTGGAAGGCCTGCTTCTTCTGCTCCACTTCAGCCATCTTGGTGGCTGCTCCGGTCTTGGTGTTTCTTTGCAGCAATAGAAAGCCTAAGACAGTCCGGTTGTATGTCTGTGTACCACATGTGTGTGCCTAGTACTCATGGAGACCAGAAGAGGGTATTGAATCTCCTGGAACTGGAGTTACAGGCTGCTGGTGTTATAAAATATAAGGGGGTAAGCGGGTACGATGGCCAGCCCATGCCAACATGCCCCTGAGAAATTACACCATGCAACAAATCTGGTATAAAGGGGCTTATTGGGATAAGGGAGAGAGTAGGGCCTTTGATCCCAGAATTTGGGAAGAAGAGGTAGGCATATCTCTGTGAGTTTAGGGCAGCCTGGTCTAATAATAAGTTCCAGGACAGCAGAGCTATAAAATGAGATACTGTCTTTTTTTTTTTTTTTTTTTTTTTTTTTTTTTTTTTTTTTTTTTTTTTTGTTTTTTTTTTTTTTTTTTTTTTTTTTTTTTTTTTTTTTTTTTTTTTTTCAAGAATGGGTTTCTGTGTGTAACAGCCCTGGATGTCCTGGAACTCACTCTGCAGACCAGGCTGGTCTTGAACTCACAGAGATCTGTCTATGCCTGCCTCCTGAGTGCTGGGATTAAATAAACCACTAAGCAAACAAACAAAAAAAATAAAATTAAGGGGCTGATGAGATGGCTCACTGTTAAAGGTTCTGGCCACAAAGATTGATCTCTGGAGCCCACAAGGTGGAAGGGGAGAACAGACTCCCACAAGCTGTTTTCTGTCCTCTGAATGTGCACAGCTTCCCTTGCCCCCACAAATCAGAACAGCCTGGAGAGCTACCCTGGCATTAGGAAAAGCAGGTTTGCATTCCTACTATCTGGTGGCCACCACACAATGGAGAGACACGAGGACAAGCCTGCTCAGTCTGTAAATAGATTAAAATGCCATGAGTTTTCAGTAAGGGGCTGCAAGGGACCTCTATTGGAGAGTGGTAATTGTGCCCGTCAAGCTGCAGACTCGTGTTGACCACTAGGTGGTGCATGCTCCCTGTTCAGACTGAGCCTGACTGACATTGGCCACTAGGTGGCACAGCCTCCCCATTCCCACACAGTGTGCAAGCAGCAGGTGGTTTAGGAAGGATCTTTGTGGTGCGCACCCACTCCCTGGTCTCATCACTGCAGGTCAGAACTGTAGGCATGCTCCTGGGCTGGTGAAAAACAGCACCATCTGTGAGAACACGAATGCATGTCGGTCTCAACTTAAAATGAACTTTCTTAAAACTTGGTGTGTGTGCAGGTGTGCACTTGCCACAACCTGCTCATGGAGGTCACAGAACATTCTTAGTAGTCTCTCCTGACACCTTGTGAGATCCAAGGATCCAACTCAGGTGGAAAGACCTGCAGACAAGCACCTGAGCCATGTAGAGGAGCCCAGCAAAGCTTTCTTTGAGCAGATCCACCACTCACTAAATATTTTTGAGCACTTACTGTGCACTAGGTGTTATTCTAGGTGCTGAGAATCCAGCAATGTGTTAAACAGACACAATAATGAAACTTAGACTATCGGGAAGAGGGAGAAAAAGATGAGTGCCATGGTGCAATGTGCCAGAAGAGAAGGAAGCTGGGTGGTGGTGCACGCCTTTATAATCCCAGCACTCAGAAGGTAGAGGCAGGAAAATCTCTGAGATTGAAGCCAACTTAATCTACACAGTGAGTTCCAAGACAGCTGGAGCTTCACAGTGGAACCATGTCTTGAGAAACAAAACAAGCAAACAAAAAGAAGCAAAGGGAGATGAACTTGTTAGAGATAGAAAAAAAACTAAACTGTGGGGTTTTATGCTTGTTTTCAGCTGGAGTCTGTTGTCAAGGTAGCTTCAAGCAACTCTCTAACCTCAGCCTCCTGAGGAGGTGGGGTCGGACTCAGAGGTTGCACAGCTGGCAGGACTGTTATAGGAGCCACCCCAACTGCCACAGTAGAGGTTGAGGGCTAATTAAGACCACCCTTGAGGTTGGGTGTAATGGCACAAACCTTTAATCCCAGCACTTGGGAGGCAGAGGTGGGTAGATCTCCAAGCTGGAGGCCAGCCTCATACTCGACTACATAGTAAGTTCCAGGACAGCCAGGGCCAAGTATTGAGACCTTGTCTTAAACAAACAAAAAGGTCACACTTGGTGCCATTGTATGCCTCAGTTCTGGCCGAGACAGAAAACATCAAGAGGACTTCCCAGAGCACAAAGCCCTTTGTCTCTTGGGTGTGCACATGACCGGGTTATCGAGGTGGTTAAAAGATAATAGCATAGAAGTTGGGGAGCTGAAGTCTGTGATGGTGAATCTTTTCACTTGAAATGCAGCACTGGATTAATAGAGTACAACTTTTGAGTCTTTGTGAGGTTTTTCAGGAGCCCATTAAGATGCAGGACTCTGGTGCATGAATAGTGTCCTTGCATGGGCTCCTAACATTGTTGAGAGTGGGGGAAAGGAGGTGCGGTCCAGTTCAAGGAAGTGGTCACTGGAAGCATATCCTTGGGGGGCAATCCTGTCCTGGCCGCTTGCTGGCCCTTCCGAGATGAGTTCTTCATGGCTGCATGAATGATACTTTGCCAACCTGCATGAAGCAAATGATGATATACTGAACTCCTTAAAATTAGGAGCCAAAAAAAAAAAAAAAATTCCTTCTTCTCTTTGATTCAGGTAGGAATTCAGTCATTAAATAAGAAAGGGAACTTACATGGAAGGCAAGGATGGCCCTGCAGCTGAGAAGCTGACTAGAAAACCAGGAGGGCTGAGCAGGTACCTGTGTGTTTGATGCCTAAGGTACAGCTAAAGCCATGACACCTGTAAACTTCCCAGTGACATCTGACCCGAGAAGTGACTGGCCCAGTGAGTGATGGCAGCAGTAATACCAGAAGCCTATGCAACTCTGCCTTAGAAGGTCTTAGCATTGAAAAAAAATTGTTTTCTTTCTTTTTTTCTTATTTTAGATGGTGTCTTGCCATGTTGCCCAGGTCGGGTCCAACCTTTTAGGCACAAATAATCACCCTGCATTAGACTCCCCAGAAGCTGAGATAAAGCTATGTACCACCGCATCCCGCTTAGAAATTCCTGTTTCCAGAGATTACCTACATAGATCATCAAGGATTCATGATAATTGTACATGCCTTTAATCCCAGGACTTGGGAGGCAGAGGCAGGTGGAACTCTCATAGAGGCCAGACTGCTCTACAGAGTGAGTTCCAGGATAGCTAGGACTACATAGAAAGACCCTGTCTCAAACAACAAAAACAGTGTTGATTAGTTGGTAGAGAGAGTATTTGTCTATCATGCATGATTCCCAGCACTACATGAACTTTAGCCCTTCGTGGGTGAAGAGATGCAGGAGTTCAAGGTCATCCACAGCCACATAATGAGTTCCTGGTTAGCCTAAGCTACACGAGGCACACTTTCAAGGTTAGCTAGGACTGCTTGTTAGCAAATAACTTAAGCCTGACCATCCTATTTCACTGTCTGTCCTGCCCCTCCCCTTATGAGCTAATTGTGTTTTCGCTTTTATAAACTCACTGTGGAAAATGGGTCGATATCACAGTTAGGCTTTTGAGTTCCTTTCTGTGTCCCTGGTCACAGCCAGTCTTAGGGTTTTGGGGTGTTGTGTTCAATAAACCATCCATACCTGACAGAGACTGGAGTCTGAATGGTTTGTGTGGTTATTCTTGTACTGTAACAGTATATCTGAATAGGAAAATGTTGCTTATTTCTAGCTATTTACTATCTGATTAACTTTGAAAACAACTACAGGAGGCTAAATAAAGCTTATTTCTGTGATAAACTAAACTAGTGCCTAACATGACCATAAGTTGGACTACTAACTTGCATTTCTTTCTTTCTTTTCCTTTTTGTCTTTTCTTTCCTTTTCTTCTGTTACCCTTTCTTTTCTTATTTCTTTTTCTTTCTCTCTCCTTCCTTCCTTCTTTCTCTCTCCCTCCTTCCTTCCTTCCTTCCTTCCTTCCTTCCTTCCTTCCTTCCTTCCTTCCTTCCTTCCTTCCTTCCTTCCTTCCTTTCTTTCCTTCCTTGCTCTCACACAGGACTTCTCTGTGCAGCCTTGGCTATCCTGAATCACAGAGATCCACCTGCCTTTGCCTCCCTGAGGACCGGCATTACGCCCAGCACCACCACACCCAGCTTAACTTGCATTTCTTAGTTATCCTAAACAGTTTGTAATAGTAGTTTTCGAAAGGACTAAAACATCACATTACACTTTTAAATGAATTACATAGTACAATACTTTAAAAGAGTTGAAACATGTATACAGTATAACAAAATATAACCTTAAATTTGTATCAATATACAAAAGTTTATACCAATGTAAAATATTTGAGTGTTGTTGCTTTCTAGTCTAACAGTAGATTCAATAATCTACCCTTTTATCCTATCATTCTCATATCACCTCTTTTTTCTTTTTATCCCCTCTACACCCTTTCCCCTAACATTAGATAAGAGAGAAAGAAGAATAAAGGAAAGAAACAGAAAGAAATTCCTGAATCTAACCTCTTTTAGTTTGTCTCCTCCCTGACCAAGACCGTTAACAATTTGCAATCAATCCCCCTTAAATGATGACTGTTGATATAACGTTTTTGTGGAATGTAAACAATTTACCCTTGTTCGTTCAAATGCTGATTTCTCTACTCCACTACCTGATTTCAATCCAGACATTGCATTGTGATGCTAAGCATCACCTGTCTCAAGTTTGTGTAAACACGCCACCATTTGTTCTCTATATTGTCAATTAAAACATCCACTCAGTGCTGAGCAATGGAGAGAATAGGGTGGGACATCCTGGTCTGGAGGGGAGGAGAATGAAGTGAGTGGGAGGAGTCAGAGAAGATAGAACTGCAGGAGAGGACTTGGAAGCATGAGGTGAGATGAACAGGACCTTAGATATGACTAAAAGCAAGTATAAGGTGGGAAATCTGAATGGGAGGAAACTATGTGGGCCTGGAGGTTTAGGATGGAGTAACCATTGCCCAGCATTGTGCTCTATGTTAATTAAATAAATCCTAGTCTCTGTGTGGTGATTTGGGCATACAGCTGGTTTAGGAATAACCACTGTTTAAAAGATAAATCAATGATAAATATCATTGATATAATAATCAACAACAGATGACAAATGTCTATTACCCACGGAATGACCAAAATCCACCCACCCCACCTCTTGGGAATGGGGTGACATTCTCTTAAAATTGCTTTCTGCTGTATGGGGCTTGATGACATCTTCTGGGGCCCCTAAGAAAATTGGGATATTGGCCATGTCCTGGGAAATCTAGCTGTATCATTTCCCATCCCACAGAGACTGGACTGCTGTCCAGTCTCTGTGGGATGGGAAAGTATACAGGGCTTAACTGAAGTTTTGGCTGGAACAGTCTGAGATGCTGGACCATCTTAGCTAGCCACTTTGAAGTTGTCCTGGATGCAGATTCTTGAGGGAATAGCAACTGAGGCAGTCTATGAGGCTGGATGACCTGGGATACTTGTCTTCATTGGTGTCTGGTCCTTCTGTTCTGAAAACACAGAAATTTTGAAAGGTGATATGCATTTCTATATTAACATATGTATGGAACGTATGACGTGCACAAATCCGATAAAGATGATTCTCTGCTCTTTGTTTGCAAGTGAAAGGCGTCAAACTTGATAAGTCCATGTGGACTGTATAGACATTCATGTCTCAACCAGTCTCAGAGATGTTCCCAAGGAGACAAATCAGCATATCTATCATCTGTTTTGTTGTTCTTGGTTTCTTCTTTCTGTCTGTAGCCAGAATTTTCAGGTCTCCCCTGGTCAAATGTAATCCTTATTAATTTTTAGGAAATCCACACCTTTTCACTCCGTGGAAACAAAGACCTAACTACCCACCCCCTCATGCAACACATTTCCAGACTTCTACCCTGAAGTTAAACATCCTTAAAATATAAAGACTGATCTAATTTAATAGTCTTTTCTTAATTTTTTTCATCATTTGTGCTACTTTGTTTCAGTTACATTAAAAAATTCAGTCAATAAAGCATTATTTAATCTATCTCTGGGAGATTTCATAGTCCCCTTCTGTCTAATCAGCATTTCCTTTAAAGTCCTGTTAGATCTCTCCACAATTGCTTGTCTTGTAGAATTGCAAGATATGTCTGTAACATTTTCTATGCCATAATGTCTAAAAATTTGTTGTATTTTACTGGATACATATGTCAGAGAATCATCAGCTTCAATCTGAAAAGGCATATCCAAAATAGCCATCACCTCTAATAAAAGTATAATCTCAGAATCACTCTTTTTAGAATTTAAGGCAAAAGTTCATTAGAATTCTGAATATGTATCTACGGTTTGGTGCACATACTTTAATTTTCCAAAACGGAACACATGAGCTGTTGCATGACATTGCTCTAAAGTGGCATCATCAAACAAAATATGTATTCCTAATTCAGTTTATTGCCCCTTACCTAGCAGCTGATCCTTGACAGTATAAATATAATACCTAGTCTGATTATGCTCTATCTAGTATTTCTACAGGGAGCCATGCTAGAATTTTGTCACAAAGTGGTTGTAGGCTTTAGATTGGATTACTCTGAGGCTCCCTCATTGTCATCATGTTTTTTCATGACAGGGTTTCTCTGTTTTAGCCCTGGCTGTTCTGGAACTCACTCTGTGGATCAGACTGCCCTCGAACTCGCAGACCACCTGCCTCTGCCTCCAGAGTCGTAGGATTAAGTGCGTGTGCCACCACTGCCCAGCTCGATCATTTATTTTGAATCAAAGGATTTTCCAACTTTTCTATCACCTCCACTCTAGCACTTTTTAGTCTTCTTCTCAGACTGTTTTATTGTGATCTTTCTTAAAGAGGATATACAAAATTGTAATCATTACCGAAAATATAATTATTTGATAATTGAAACAAAACTATATGGGATCCAAATGCCCTCTGCCATTGTATTTTCCATTTTTTAACATAGAAAATTTTTTTTTCTTTTACCTCTCTCCCTTCCTTTGGAGACTTAATCTTTTATGCATATTCACAAAGCATCATATTTTCTTTTCCTTTGGAGACTTTATTATGCATATTTATAGAGTATTTTCACTTATCTTTTTTCTCGCCTTCCTTTGAAGACTTTATTTTATATTTCTTTCTCCTTCTTTGGAGGCTTTCTTTCTCTTTCCTTCAGAGATTTTATCTTGCTCTCTCTCCTTCAGAGACTTTACTTTCTATGTGCATTTATTTTTCTTTTACTGCTTTGTAACTTAGTATTTTTCTGCGCTTAATTTTCTCTAAACTCTTTCCACCTTTAAGCAGCTTATTCTTTTTAGATTACTTAACTCTCTAAGGACTTCACTTTATTATTTTTAAGCTATTTTTTTTCTATGACTGTTTATACCTGTTTCTTTTTTCGTTTACTGTTTTCAAATTGAATACATTATCCTTTTAGAAGTTTGGGACTTCAGCTTTTCAGTCTGGGCTTGGATTTCTTCTGAGTCCTGTTCCTGGTGCTCCTTCTGAGTTGTTAAGTTTAGCACCTGGTGGTGGCAGGTGGCTCTGCTCCCTTAGGTTGGTCCAGCACTCAGCCCCTGCTGTGCTTCTGCATGGTGCAGGATCCCTTTCCAGTTCAGCTAGCACATTAAAACTGAGTGTTGGCCCTGACCCAGGCTTTCTGCTCACAGGGAAGAGGCAGTTTGGTCTCTTGCCTCTGTCTAAGAGCCGCCCTTGCCAGTTTTGGGGCTGGGGACAGTGCCCTTCCATGAGAGCCTCATGTCCTCTGAAACCATGGCTACTTGTCGCAGCTCTGGGAAGTTGCTGGCTTGTGGGGCATGATCTGGGCTCTGGTCCGCCAAGCCTCCCACTGAATAGCATGGGCTGACCTCAGCTGCTCACCTTCTTTCAGCTCTGGGAAGGGAACATTTTCCCCACTTTCCACATGGGACTTTTCTTAGGCTCTAAGCTTGGATTTTGCCCAGTGTTGGTGTGCCAATTATAACTGTTGGGTACCAATTATAAACAGACTTTATTGGACAGGCAGCTTCCAACAACACTGAGGCCTTTTATTAATTACTAATGCTTGCCCTTAGCTTAGGTTTGTTCCCAACCAGCTTTGTTTTTTTTTTAATTTTTATTAATTTATTCACTTTGTATCCCAGCTGTAGCCCCCTCCCCCATCCCTTCCCAATCCCACCCTCCTTCCTTCTTCTTCTATGCCCCTCCCAACCATTATACTAAACCATTTATACTAATCCACGTGGCTTGTCAACTTTCCTCTGTCCCGTCACCTGTTTCTTTCTGTGTCTGGCAACTCCGCCCACCTTAAAGACTTTTCCAAAGTTCCTAGCTCTGCCTGGATGTCTCACCTTCCTTTCCTGGTTTTGAAGGCCTTTTCCTGCCTTCAGCGCTTTATTAAACCAATTAAGAAGTATTGGGGCTGGAGAGATGGCTCAGAGATTAAAAACACTGGCTGTTCTTCTAAATGTTCTGAGTTCAATTCCCAGCAACCACATAGTGGTTCATAACCATCTGTAATGAGACATGGTACCCCCTTCTGGCCCGTAGGCAGAACACTATACATAATCTTTTTTAAAAAAAGATAATGTGTGTGTGTGTGCGCGTGTGTTTTAAAGGTGTTGGAGCCAAACAATAACAATACCAAAGTCTGGCCTGTACTTAGTCTCTTGTTGATACAGAAACCAGCATTAAAATAACAAAGACAATCTTAACACAGTTAACAAAAAGATCACCCAAGCACAAGCTCTAAGAGCAACAATCAATAAATGGGACCTCATGAAACTGAAAAGCTTCTGTAAAGCAAAGGACACCGTCAGCAGAACAAAATGAATGCCTACAGATTGGAAAAGAATCTTCAGCAACCCTTTATCTGACAGAGGGCTAATATCCAGTATATATAAAGAACTAAAGAACCTGAAAAGCAGCAAACCAAGTAATCCAATTAAAAAATAGGGAACAGAGCTAAACAGAGAACTCTCTGTAGAGGAATATCGAATGGCAGAGAAATGTTCAACTTCATTAGCCACCAGGGAAATGCAAATCAAAACAACCCTGAGATTTCACCTTACACCCATCAAAATGGCCAAGATAAAAAACTCAAGTGACAACACATGCTGGAGAGGTTGTGGAGAAAGGAGAACCCTCCTCCATTGCTGGTGGGAATGTAAACTTGTACAACCACTCTGGAAATCAACCTGGCGCTTTCTCAGATAACTAGGAATAGTGCTACCTCAAGATCCAGCCATACCACTCCTAGATATATATATCCAAAAGAGGCTCAAGTATACAATAAGGACATTTGCTCAGCCATGTTTGTAGCAGCTTTATTTGTAATAGCCAGAAGCTGTTATGCCCTCAAGTGAAGAATGGATACAGAAATTGTGGTACCATCTACACAATGGAGTACCACTCAGCAATGAAAAACAAGGAAATGAAATTTGCAGGTAAATGGTGGGAACTGGAAAGGATCATCCTGAGTGAGCTATCCCAGAAGCAGAAAGATGCACAGGGTATATACTCACTCACATAGACATATAATACAGGATAAACCTACTAAAATCTGTACACCTAAAGAAACTAATCAAGAGGGAGGACTCTGGTTAAAATACTCAGTCCCCATCCCAAAAGACAAAGAGGATGGACATCAGAAGAAGAAGAAAACAGGAAACAAGTTAGGAACCTGCCACAGAGGGCCTCTGAAAGGCTCTGCCCTTCAGACTATCAAAGCAGATGCTGAGACTTACGGCCAACTGTTGGGCAGAGTGCATGGAATCTTATGAAAGAAGTGGGAAATAGTAAGATCTGGAGAGGACAGGAGCTCCACAAGGAGAGCAACAGAACCAAAAAATTTGAACACAGGGGTCTTTCCAGAGACTCCTACTCCAGCCAAGTACCATGCATGGAGATAACCTAGAACCCCTGCACAGATGTAGCCATGGCAGTTCAGTGTCCAAGTGGGTTCCACAGTAATGGGAACAGGTACTGCCTCTGACATGAACTGATTGGCCTGCTCTTTAATTACCTCCCCCTGAGGTGGAAGCAGCCTTACCAGGCCACAGAAGATGACAGTGCAGCCACTCCTGATGAGATCTGATAGACTAAGATCAGAAGGAAGGAGAGGAAGACCTCCCCTATCAGTGGACTTAGGGAGGGGCATTGTGCATAAGGGAGAGGGAAGGTGGGATTAGGAGGGGAGAAAGGAGGGGTTTATGGGGGGGATACAAAGTGAATAAAGTGTAATTAATAAAAGTTAAAAAAAAGAGAGAATGTGTTGTGTGTTTTAAAGGTGTTGGAGCCAAAGAATAACAATACCAAAGTCTAGCCTGTACTTAGCTCTCTGTTGATACAGAAACCAGCATTTGAATAACAAAGACAATCAACACAGTTCACAAAAAGATCACCCAACACAGCCTGGGCTATGTCATGAGACAAAACACCAACCAACAACAGGCTTCTTTCTGTTAGCCTGACTGATCACCAGCTTCACATTTCTACAACTCTTCCTTCTTGCTAAGTCTTAAGTGAAGTACTAGCCAGTATGTGGAGATTGGAATGGTGTAGGTCCAGAGGCTAATTAATTACCTTAACTTAGGCTAGTTCTAGCTCTCAAGTACAGCCATTCCTTACAGCCGTTTGAACCAATATCTGTGACTGATTAAAAACTCTTGCAATCTATTAACTTAGCATTATCTTTTACCAATCCCCCAAATAAGAATGTCATCATAGAGCATCTTGGGCCTATCGAAAAACTGCCATCTTACCTGATTCTTAACATATTAACTGCCTCTTTGATGTACCCAGAAGTGTATTTTAAACTTGCCTTGATTTACAACTTTTGTTCTGTAAAACTATAAAACTTCACAAAACTGTTTCCACATTGAAACATAGAATTTGGGGCAACTTGAATCTGTTCCCAGGCTGTGGTCACTCAAAATGGCTCCAGAATAAAGCAGCTCTTATCCTAAAGGGATAAGAGCAGACAAAAGTTGTTTTCACTGACAACCTCATTCCTAAGGCCTTAGCCATTCCTCTGACCAGGATCTGGTTGGTGTGATCCACCCACCTCAGTTAGACTTCTCCATAGCCAGGACCTGCTGCCTTTTCTTAACCTGCACACGCTAGAGCAGCACGTTAGAGCAGTTCAAGAGCTTTTTGTCCATAGTTACAGCCTGGTTAAGGCACAGATGGCCTTGCTTTCTGAAACATGATCCGGGTAGGTAGCCCTAGATAGACTACACAATCCAGACTGGCCTAGGACTTGTAACTCTTAGGTGTGTGTCTCCACAGTTGGCTCTCATCGTGGTTTTCAACATGTCTTCACTAAACCTAATCATTTCTAGTTTTTGCTGTTTTTAAGGTGCTGACGTACAAATCCAAGTTCGCACTCATGAGAGACAAGTGCTCTCTTTCACTTCACATGCAGAGGCCACTGTATGAAGTTATTAACTGGCCTGACATCAATAGTTTTGTATTTGTGGGAACAGAGACACTAAGAGGAATACGAAGACCATTTTTTAATAGTCAGAACATGATATTTATGCATTAAGTTTACTATCTTATCTGGTGTCCAAAAACAATTTTCTTTCTCTTTTCTTTTCTTGGACAAGGTTTCTCTGTGTAATCCTGGCTATCCTAGAATTCAGAGGTATGCCTCTGCCTCCCAAGTTCTGGGATGAAGGGGGTGTGCCATCAATGGCCTGGTTCAAAACATTTTCTTGCAAGATAACAAAGACTGCTGATCACAGACAACCACTACAATGTAACAGTGGTCCAGTGACTTTGAAATGTGACAACTGCTACACCTGCCACAAAATTAACAGCCCACACTCATGGACTTGCTATGTGCATCCTGTAGGAAGTACAGTACCTGGAAAGTGCACTCAGTTGAAGTATGCTCATGTGTATAGTCACCCAACCCCCAAGTTTCTGGAACAAAGGCCTCCATGTGTTCAGTGAACTTATGCATTGATCTGGGCCCCTAGTCTGTTTAGGTCACTAACCAACACCAGACCTTAAGGCCTTTTGGGCCTGCTCAAATGCAGTGCTGTCTGGGGAGCAAGGGATCTTTTTTTGGGAGGCCTGTGGCCCTTGGAGTGGGTAAGTATGCCCTGGAGGCAATGACACTAGGCAATGACAGTTTGTTTCCTGTTGAATGTCTGGGTGGATGCGAATGAAGGAGCAGTGGGCTCTTAATTTCCATTCGAGTAATTATAAAGTTTTCAGTTTATGCTGCTTTCAGCAAACTTTTAACTCTAACACAAGCATTCCTAAGCATGTACACAAGGTGCCAGCAGTTCAGTGCACTACAGTTCACACTGGGTGGCTCCAGACACACTGTGCCCACTTAGTGACAATGCACACCAGGGGCTTATGATGTGGTTGGAGAACACTTATCTGGTAAACCTACAAACACCAAAGCAAAGCTCTCTAAGCATGTAAAAGCCCAGGAGAAACACCTGTAATAACCAACCACTAGCCCAACGTTTAAGTCTGAGAAAAAAAGTTACCCAAAGAAACCAGGCAGGGGTGGTGCATGACTTTAATCCCAGCATTTGAGGGGCAGAGAGGCAGGTGGATCTCTTGGAGTTCGAGGCTAGCCTGGTCTACAGAGTGAGTTCCAGGACAGACAGGACTACACACAGAAACCCTGTCTTGAAAAACCAAAACCAAACCAACCAACAACAAAAGACCCAAACCCACCAGCCCCCCCAACCAAATCCAACCCAACCCAACCCAACCCCCACCCCCGAAAAAAAAAAAAAAACGTTACTGAAAAGTAAGCAAAATAGGCACAAACACAAAGGCACCTAAAACAACGAGGAAATGAGAATCTTCCTTTAGGAAGATTGTATTTTTCTCTTAGTAATTTAATATAAGGCCCAATGAGCTGACACCTGAGCCTCTTATTCCTGGTGGGTATTCCAGGGATGATGCTGGCCCCAAATAGCTGAATTCAAGAGATCATAGGTTGCTTAGCTTCCTATACTGCACACATATGTGACCTGGAAAAGTAAGTCTACTAGAGCAAACACAACTGACCAGTGACCTGGGGCAGCACTCCAACATGATCTTGGGGAAAAGATTTAATGTAAATATTCATCCATCAGGACATACAAATAAATAAGCTCAGAAGAGCCGACAGAAAAAAAACACAAATACGCAAACTGCCAATTTATCTTCAGTTTCAGATACTTCAATTCTAAAACACTAATACACAAATTAATTAATAAAAAGATATAGGACATTCAATATAAACATCCCCAAACAAACAAACAAACAAACAAACAAACAAAAAAAATATATATATATATCAAGGATAGATGCTATTTCTTCCTATGTATCAAGACTACAAATAGCATTTAAACACTTTATTATTCAAATTAAGAAATTACATTTTGTCTGATAATGGTCATTGTCTTAAAAGTGTCATTCCGTTTTCCCACATTTAAAAGTATATTGCTAATTCTGGTCACCTCACCCCAACAGCACAAAGAGCCTCCTAGCACAAAGATGCTGGACTTGGTAGAAATGCAGGCTCTGGAGTCTCCCCCAGCTCCATGTTGATCCTTGCATGCTGGCCTCCCAGATGCTTCCCTGCTTCCTATCTGCAGAGACTGTGGTCACCATGCAACAGGTCGGACCCTGATAAAGTGCCTAAGTGAGAACCACCTGGCCTGATGCTCTTCCCTGACACATGCCAGGGACACTGTCTTCTTATCAAAACAGTGACAGGAAGCAGAGGTGCTGAGGCCTGGTAAGTACCCCCCAAATGCCCAAGATGATAGGCAGTATTGCTGGGCCAGGAGGGCGTGTGGATCAGGGAGAGACGCAGCCCGCCACTTTGGTTCAAATGACTTTAATAAAAGCTGCAGTGCCCCCATCCCCCAGTTGCCAACTCACTGCAGGTTGACACAGTATCTCAGGAAGTGCAGGGACCCTCCTCCTCCGCCTCCCTGGAAAGTTTTCCAGGCACAAAGCAGAGACAGGCAAAGAGCAATGAGGGCAGCAGCCACCTCACACCCACACAGCCATGTCCAAACCTCATGATGAAAGGTCAGTAGGAGTCCGAAGACAAACATGCGAGTCCCACTTGGGGGACATGGCTTAAAAAGCACAAATAAAATAATACTAGTGTTATCCATTTTCCAAGCCTAACCACTTTGGGAAAAGGCAGCAGGAAAAATGCCTTCAGTTTCTACAATTAGGCTTGTAAACAATCAACCACATGAGAAGCAGTGGCTCAGGGCTTTGTGTATCAGCCCCAGATTCCGTCTATAGATATCTGACCCAGGAGGGAATATAAACTAGGTCAGCAAGGCCAAAGCTTCATCTTTGGTTAATTTCACTGAGTTGTCACTATTCTAAAACCTGTGCTCTTCTTGGCAAAATTACTAAACCAGCCACATGGCACATAACAATGGTTAAGTTATGTGAAAAGCAATGTCCATCTATGTAAGTGACTATGTCACAATAAAAATCATCTAAAAAAAAAAATCAGAAAGGAAGGAATGCCAGATAGAAGGCCTGAGGAGAGCTAAGGGTCCCGCCTGAGTGCTCTCATGGGTCTGGGAGGTGCTGGCTGCCTTTGGGTCAAATCAAGTTCCCTGGGCTCAACTCAGCTCAAAGCCAGCAGCACACTCGATGGCATACAGCAGCTTGCTTCGAAGCAGGGCTTCATCATAAAACTCTGGGAGCTTCAGCAGGTTCATGCAGGTGCTGGCTGTAGGTAGCCGTTCAAGGTCAGAGCCTCCATTGTGAATGCAAAATGCAGGGTACAGCTCCTAGAAGACAAGGCACAGGATATGGTTAGAGGGCTCTGGCACAGCCTGGAGCCCACCAGATCTTGCTTGCCAGAGATGTACTGATGCTCTGGCAGCTGCTTTTCCCAGAAGTATTTCTTTTAAAAAATGTTTTTATTTTAAATTATGTATGTGAACATGTATGTGTGTCTGTGCATGTGAGGGCAGGTACTCAAATTCTAGAGGTGTTTGGATACTCCTGGAGCTGAGGTTCTAAGTGGTTATAATCTACTAGACATGGGTGCTGGGAACTGAACTTGGGTCCTCTAACGAGAACAGTATGGGCTTTTAACCACTGAGCCACCTCTCCAGACCCTTGCCTTTTTTGATATTTTATGTATGTATGCATGCATTTTTGTTTTTTTTTAATGATTTGTTTATGTGCACTGGTGTGAAGATCCTTTGAAATTGGTGTTACAGTTTTGAGCTGCCAAGTAGGTGCTAGGTACTGAACCCAGGTCCTTTGGAAGAGCAGATGGTGCTCTTAACCACTGAGCCATCTTTCCAGCCCCTATTTTTGGTTTTTTTTTTGAGACAGGGTTTTTCTGTGTGGCCATGGCAGTGTTGGATTTCAATCTACAGAGCAGGCTAACCTTGAACTCGGAGATCCACCTGCTTCTGCCTCCCCAGTGCTGGGATTAAAGACATTTGCCACCATCAACCTGGCTTCATTGTGTTTGTAAATATCTTTTAAAAATTCTATTTTATTTGTGAACATTTGTGTGTGGATGTACATGTCACAGAACATGTAGTCAGCAGACAACTAGTTGGAGCCAGTTCTTTCCTTTTACCACATATGCTGGGGTACTGAACTCAGGTGGTTAGGCTTGGTGGTAGGTACTTTTACCTGTTGAGTTACCTCTCTAGCCACACACATACAAATGTGTATGCATGCACATGCACACTGGTGTTTTGCTTGTATTTATTGTCTGTGTGAGGGTGTAGGGTCCTCTGGGAGTACAGTTACAGACAGTTCTGAGCTGCCATGTGGGTGTTTGGAACTGAACCAGGGTCCTCTGCTCTGACCAATCTTTCTAGCCCTATTTTTCTATTACATAGAGGATTCAGCTCCAAGTTATGGCAAAGATTAGATAAATTGCTTAATATGCTTATATTAACATTGGAAAGACAAGCTGCATGTGGTGGTACACCTCCCCACCCCCTTTTGGTTTTTCTGTGTTACAGCCCTGGATGCTCTGGAATTCTCCTTCCTTCCTTTCCTCCCTCCCTCCCTCCCTCCCTCTTTCTTTCTTTCTTTCTTTCTTTCTTTCTTTCTTTCTTTCTTTCTTTCTTTCTTTCTTTCTCTCTTTCTCTCTCTCTCTCTCTCTCTCTCTCTCTCTTTCTTTCTTTCTTTCTTTCTTTGGTAAAATTTCTCAGGGCTGACAAGATGACTCAGTAGGTAAGAACACTGTCTTGTTCCTCCAGAGGTCCTGATTTCAATTCCCAGCAACCACATGGTGGCTGACAACCACCTATACCGGAATCTGATGCCCTCTTCAAATAGAACACTGATACATAAAATAAATGAAACCTTAAAAAAAAAAAAAAAGAAAAGAAAAGAAAAAGAATTTCTCTGTGTAGCCTTGGCTGTCCTGGACTCGCTTTGTAGACCAGGCTGGCCTTGAACTCACAGAGAGCTGCCTGCCTGTCTCCTAAAGTGCTGGATTAAAGGCATATGCCACCACACCTGGCTATCCAACCCCCTTTAAAAAATTAGTTTATTTTTGTCTTATGTGTATGAACATTTTGCTTGCATGTGTGTATGTGAACCACCTGTGTGCCTGGTGCCTAAAGAGGTCAGAAAAGGGCATCAGGTCATTGGAACTGTAGTTATAGCCAGCTGTGAGGTACCATGGAGGTATTCTGTAAGAACAGCTCTTAACTAGTAAGTCATTTCGTCAGCTCCTGATACCCACCTCTGATCTTAGGAAACCTCTTACTTAGGAAACTGAGGCAGGACTAGGATTGAATTGTGAGTTTGAAGCTGGGCCATATTACTAAGTCAGATCTACATCTCAAAAAAGAGGAAGGAAAAGAGAGAAGCAAGACAGAAGGAGAAAGAAGATGCTCAAAAGGGAGAAGACGGCAAGAGTAAGTTGGCCATGTCATATAAACTATAGTATGCATACTGAACTTAGAAGCCATGTAGATGTATCAACAACACACACAAACAAACATGACAGAAATGCAAGCAAAGTACAATCTCTATATAGAGAGCAAGTAATTTGAGGGACCTGTTCACTGGAGGCTTACCCACATAGCCAGCATGATTTCAAGTTACCAAAAAATTTTAAATTGAGCCAGAAAGTGGTGGTGCAGGCTTTTAATTCCAGCACTCAGGAGGCAGAGGCAGTGGATCTACTTGAGTTCAAAGCCAGTCTGCTTTACAGAGTAAGTTCCAGGACAGGCAAGGCCACATAGAGAACCCCTGTCTTTCCAGACAAACAAAACAAAACAAAACAAAAAAAATAAATAAATAAAACTAAATCATAAACCATGAAACACATATGGAAGTCACACAACAACTTGCAGGAGTTAGTTCCCACTTTCAACTATGTGGGACACAGCAATCAAACTCAGGTCATCAGGTTTGGAGGCAGGTACTGAACCATCCATCTCAGCAGCCCCATAAATGTTTCATTTTGTTTTTTGTTGTTTTGAACTGGCAATACAGTCTGAACTTATGTGAAGGGCAAGATGGCTTCCAGGTGTTAAATGAACCTTCAGAGCTGATACTCAATGAAAGGGACAGCTCTGAGGACTTTACTCTAGCTTTTCTCTATGTAACCTAACAGCTAACTAGGAAAGCTCTTTCTAGAAAGTTTTAGCTGGTGATAAAATGATATACACTTGGAACATGACTATAGTCGTATGTGGACACCAGCATCACTTGGTTAGAGGTGACCAGGGTGCTGAACAGCCAATTCCAGCCCAAGGATGAGTCTCCTCTCCCACCTTGCTTGCAACAAGATCTGAGGAAAAGTTACATCTGTTTGTTGCTGCCAAGAAAGATTCAAACCTAAAAACTGAAAAAAAAAAAAAAAAAAAACAAACAAGCAAACAAACAAACAAAAAACCCAAAAAACAAACAAACCTGTTGGTTCCTAATGTTTCTCCCATATAATCATGTCATAGACAGGAACATAAAGATGAGCCAAGAACATGCAGCTTATTTACAGCAATACCTTGTCTAGTGTACTGGGTATGTGGACAAGATGGTACCAACGAATGCTATTTAAAGATCTGACAGTGCATGCTGATTACTGTTGTTTCTAAAGGCTCATTTATTTTTATTTCATATGAGCGTTTGCCTGCCTGAATGTACATATGTGCGCCACATGCATGCACAGCACCTTCAGAGGCCAGAGAATTGGATTGTCTGAAACTGGAGTTGAAATATGCTTGTGAGCTGCCACATGAGCGCTGTGAACTAACTGAACTCAGGTTCTCTGCTGAATCACCTTCACAACTCCATGTTGGTTATTTTTAATGTATAATACAGAACCCCTCATTACTTTTTCTTTTTTTCCTTTCCTCCTTCTTCTTCTTTTCTTTTCTTTCTTTTTTTTTTTTTTGGCTTTTTCAGACAAGGCTTCTCTGCGTAGCCCTGGCTGTCCTGGACACACTTTGTAGACCAGGCTGGCTTGAACTCACAGAGATTGGCTTGCCTCTGCCTCTCGAGTGCTGAGATTCAAGGCTAAAGGCATGTACCACCACTGTCCAGCTATGCCTCCACTCTTTATTTTATTTTTAAGAACTCCTCATTTCTATATTACAGATACCCAGAATCTCTTAGGTATGTCAATAGACATTTAATGCAAAGAAGAAAATGTTTTCCTCTCCCACCCCACCTTGGTTTTTGGAGATGGGGTTTCTGTGTGTAGCCTTGGCTGTCCTGGACTTACTTTGTAGACCAGGCTGGCCTCGAACTCACAGAGATCCACCCATTTCTGCGTCCCAGAGTGCTGGGGTTAGAGGCATGTGCCACCATGTCCAGCTTCTCCTCTTAGTCTCTATCAGCCCAGCACGGCCACCATTCTGTGCCTCTGTCTTTTTCTCTGTTTACTACGCCCTATGACTGCCTAGGTAGCAGTGTTCCCATCCCACTGCACAGGAGCACATAAACTGCTGACAGGCACACATGCAGTGTCAACACTGCATAAATAATGAGAGTGTAAAGAGCTACTTGTTTGTTTGAGACTTATTTGTGTTAAATTCAGTATGTAATAAAGGATGACTTAACTCCTGATCCTCCTGCCTCTGCCTCTGATCCTCCAGGTGCTACGATGGATACAGGTGTCTCTCTACCTCTAGAAAGAACTTTGTGATTAAGTTCACAATTACACATGTCT
The DNA here is from genome assembly GCF_907164565.1 of Psammomys obesus. NCBI lineage: Eukaryota > Metazoa > Chordata > Mammalia > Rodentia > Muridae > Psammomys > Psammomys obesus. The sequence goes on from NW_026592118.1 coordinate 8,664,671, forward strand.
GTAGGCTAAATACATATCTGTTAGATGCTGATGGTAACTGCAGACCTGTATATGAGGTCCAAGGAAAGAAAGGCTAGATGGCACAAGTAACCAACAGCAACACCTTATTATTACCCAGGAATACCATCAGGTACCGTCTCACACCTGAGCTATGACTGTGTTCTTTTCCACACATAACAAAGCAGAGAGTGCTCTGAACTGGCTTATTCTCCCAGCTTGGCTAGTATAGATTTCAGATGCCTGTCTAGTTCGCCCCTCTTTGCAGATGTCAACAAGATGAGGCCCACAAAATGGTACCTGCATATCTGACTGTTGACTGGGATTTTGGGGGTCTCTGCTTTTCAGGTGCTGTGACTTGAGTAAAGACAAATTATTTAAGGCCACATTATGGGACACTACAATGTTCATTACAAATATTTCAAGTTGTGGCTGTTGTCCCAGCATTTGAAAGACCTTAGCCTTCTGTGCTGGCTAGTCAACTGACACAAAGCTGAAATCATTAGAGAGGAGGGGGCCTCAGCTGAGAAGAGTCTTCTGAAGATCAGGCTGTAGGCAAGCCTGTAGAGCAGCAGTCGAACAACCCTTTCACAGGACTCACCTAAGACCATCAGAAAACATGGATATTTATAGTATGATTCATAATAGTAGCAAAATTACAATTATAAAGTAGTAACAATTTTTTTTTTATGGTTGGGGGTCACCCATACCACAACATGAGAAACTATAGTAAAGGGTCACAGCATTAGAAAGCTTGAGAACCACTGTTGTAGGGCATTTTCTTGATTTGTGATTAATGAAGGAGGTCCCAACCCATTACAGGTGGGGCCAACCCTGGGCTGATGGTTCTTGGTTCTTTAAGAAAGCAGGCTGAGCAAGCCATCCTGAGCAAGCCAGCAAGCAGCATAGCCTCTGCATCAGCCCCTGCTTTCAGATTTATACCCAGCTTCAGTTCTAGTTCTGACTTCCTTCAATGATGAACAGTGATGTGGAAGTGTAAGCCAAAGGAACTATTTCCTCCCCAAGTTGCTTTTAGTCATGTTTTTGTTGTTGTTGTTTTTGTTTTTAAAGATTCACTTATTATGTATACACACCAGAAGAGGAAATCATATTCCATTACAGATGGTTGTGAGCCACCATGTGGTTGCTGGGAATTGAACTTAGGACCTCTGGAAGAGCAGCCATCTCTGAGCCATCTCTCCAGCCCCCAGTCATGGTGTTTTATCACAGCAAATAGTAACCCTGACTAAGGTACCTCCTCTCCTCCAAATTAAAATTAAAAGAATATCTAACACATTACAAAAAAAAAAACCAAAAACCAAAAACCAAAAACCAAAAAACACCCTGATATTTTGAGGTGGTACTTGGGTTCTAAGTCAGAGTTTTCACATGCTAAACGAGTTTGTAAGCTATATATCCAGCCCAAGATAATGCTGAATAAAAGCAGCAGCTTAATGAATGAAACAAAGAATAGCAGTGGTCTGAATGGGAAAAATCTTTTCTTCTTCTGCCTAACTACTGCTCTGCTTCTCATTTGCTTTGTTGACAGATTTTGTCAGAAGGAAAAACATATCCAACAAAGTAAAAAACAGTAGTTACTTTTCAACTATTACAGCAGAACAGAGAACAAAATTTAAACATTTACCTTGTGACAGTGGACTCCTGAGGAGCCTGACACAAGGCATGACACACTCAGCTAGCAGTCTGAAATTGCCACTTCACCAGACTGCCACATGTGCCTCTTGAACTCAGCATGTATCTTATGTTTTCCTCACTGAATAAGGACACAACCTGGAAAGGGCCATATAAAAATCTAGATGTGCCAGACATGGCAGGACATGCCTTTAGTCCAAGCACTTGGGAGGCTGAGCTACATAACAGAGACCTTATCTAAAACAAACAAAAGACCTAAATGTTTATCTGTTGCCCTGTCAAACCAAAACTTTAAGAACTGAACTATGTGTGGCTATAATGTTTAAATCCTTATTGGGGTCTGAGTATGAGGCTGCAGTCCTGCAAATTCCAACAATAGGAGGCAGGAGGTCTGCTGTGAATCACAGGCCAGCCTGGACAACCTGAAGTTCTGTTTCAGCGAAACAGAAGCTGGCTGAAATACATTAACAATACCCTGTCTCAAAACAAACCACAAATATAAACAAAGCTTTCTCTTTTTATCTCTAATTACAGCATACTGTGTCACAATGAAGCTCCTCCCATAAAGAATAGGAAGCAAAGCAGATTCAAGCAACATTACATTTCTAAATATGCAGTTCTGAGTATACAGGGGCAGCCAGCTACTCAAAGTGCTTGAAGAAACAGAAATAAAAGCATCACAAACTTAAGACAGAGAAGATTTGATGGAAGGGTCATCAGTGTCTTTGTAAATAGAAAGTTCACTTCACAGTGAAACACTATGTCTTATTTCTTTCATAATGCTAATTGACTTTCCTACTTGGAATCTTAAAAGTGAAAAGATGAAGTTCTTTATTGAAATGTGAATCAAGGGCACCATTTTATACGTAATTAAATACAATACAATGAAGATTTGCATTAATTAAGAAAGAAAAAACATCATCAATTTACTGTGTGGCCTGATGGTAACTTAACAATTTTTCCACAGCACTTAACGATTTTTGTCTGCAACAATCCCATTTATTAAACATATCAGCTCTAATTAGCTTTTAACAGATGCTGTTTCTCCAAATACGTAGAGGGTGAGTTTCTTACTATTTGCAGCCCATCAGATCTATGTCCTTCCTCCCTCTATGTCTGTCTGCTCTGGAGTACTCACAGCCACCTCTGAGATGCCACAAGGTCAATGTGCTTTCCTGACTCTGACACAATTGTAAAAACTTTCTTGGAAGGCAAGTTCTTGCTATACACTATGGAACGGCTTGGAACTACTAGTCCTCCTGCCTCAGCTTCACAAAGTGCTAGATTACAGGAATGCATTACTATGTAACGTTTCCTTTCCTAGGTGAAACAGCCTTGGTATACTTTGTTTATTGAACAGTTCATGTTCATCTTGCTTTCATATTTTCCATTTCATGATTCCTGACAACTTTCTTGTAGTTGTTTTTTTGAGATAGGTTTTTTGTTGTTGTTGTTTGTTTTTTTTGGTGTGTGGTATGTTTGTGTGGATGGGTATGGGTGTGCATGTGCAAGCAAGAGGCTGGATAACTTTCTCAATAGTCCTCTACCACATACATACATACATACATACATACATACATACATACATACATACA
>NW_026592118.1:8667925-8749657 GCF_907164565.1 Psammomys obesus
ACATACATACATACATACATACATACATACATACATACATACATACATACATACATACATACATACATACACACACACACACACATATATATATATATAGTGTGTGTGTGTGTGTGTACGGATATGCATGTAAATTGAATGAGATCACAAGACTTTAAGGAGTATGTTCTCTCCTCCCACTTTCTTTCAAAGCAGAATTTCTGCTGCATTTTGTAATACAGGTTAGTTACCTGGAGCATCTAGTCTCCAATTCTCAAAGAACTGTAGAGTGCTGGCATTACAAGAGCACAGTACTGAATCAGGATCATACTCAAGTAGTCAAGTTGGCAGGGCAAGTGACTTTACCTGCTAAGCTGTCTTGCTGGCCCTCCATTCATGTTTTAATATAGGGTCTTTCACTGATCTTCAAGCTTGCTAATTCAGCTTGACTGGCTGGCCAGCAGGTTTCAAGCATTCTCTTGTCTTTATTTCTCTAGTGTTGGGATCACAGGCCCAGCCTTCTTTAACTGAGTAATTGGTATCTGTTTATTTTGTTTTGTTTTGGAGACAGCAGGATCTCACTAAATAGCTGACAAGCTTGGAACACACTTTGTAAACCAGGTTAGCCTACACCCCACAGATATCAGAATCCTGGCCACCTGAGTGGTGGGATTAAAGGCATTTACCACCTTGTCTGGTAGGAACTAAGTATTGAATTTAGGTCCTCCTGCTTGCATGGAAAGTACTAATTAATTTGAACCATTTCTCCAAACCTACAAATAATTTTAATTACTAAAAAACAGTAAGTCAAGTTATATGAGATTAACACTTATTTTCAGAAGTAATCAAATGAGGCTAGGATAATATAAAGCCAGTGGTAATAACAACCATGACCAAAAATCTACTTCTGCTTATCTCCACAACACCAACATTTTAGGTTGTATAGACTTCAATTCAGAGTAGAAATGGATCACCATGGATTGATGAGGCTGATGATTTCTATTCCAGGCAGCCTATCTAATAAACACAGGCTCTCTAGATAACACAAGCCTATGTACAAGTATCACAGCACTTAGTACTTAACATGGGTCAAAAACAACAACCATATAGTAGTCAGGTCTGTATGGTTTTAAAGAAAAATGGCATGAAAAATGCATACCTTGAACCCCAGGAGAGGGGGGCGAGAGCAGCTTGTTACAAACTTCAGCAATTTGCGCTTTTCTTCATCAGTGAAACCTTCTACAACTCTCCAAAAGATTTTAATGACTGGATGATCGGCAGAATAGCCCCCTACAACAAAATGAGCACATGATGCATTAAAAATAAAATTGAGCCAGATATAGTGGCAAACACCTCTAATCTCAGCACTCTGGGAGGCAGAGGCAGGTGGATCACTTTGAGTTTGAGGCTGGCCTGGTCTACAAAGTGAATGCAGGATAGCCAAAGCTACACAGAAAGACCTTGTCTCAAAAAACCAAAACAAGCTGGGCAGTCCTGGCACATACTTTTAATCCTAGCACTTAAGAAACAGAAGCCAGTGATCTCTGTGAGTTTGAGGCCACCCTGGTCTACGAGCGAGTTCCAGGACAGTCAAAGCAACCCTGTCTCCAAAACAAACAAAACCAACCAACCACAAACAACCCCCCCCCAAATCAATGCAGAAGCAGAAGCAACAAATTTGGGAGTATAACACCAATGTTTTGAGGGGCCTGTCAGAGAGGGGAGTAGGTTTTCTAAGAGCCAAACTGGAGGATACCTGTCTCTGGTCCTTGGTAGAGGGGTAGGTGTGACCAAGATGGAACTAGCCAGAATAGCAAGATGAGGGCATGAAATGATGCCTAGCAAACACTAGAAACCAACATGTGCAGTAGACCCTTCTTGAGCAAGAACTGACACTTGGCTATACATCTAAAAAATGGCAGACACTGACATCTTAGTCTTCAGAGAGCTAGGCATTTGGCCAATGTGATCTCCTGTCTTGATAATTTTACTGTCTCCCTTTCTGATAATAAGGTTCAGACTGTGTCTGACAACCAACCCTGCCTGTGATTAGACACAATTCTAAAATGTACTATATGCTACTTATAGCTTTTAATCTCATTAAGTGCTTCCTAAAACTAAAATAATTGCTATATATTGTCCCCTCATTGTTAATACTCTAAGAAATAACATCAATAAGATATCTTAAGTGCATTAATTGGCACCAAAATGATTATGGTAATATTTTATATCTATTTACTGGAATAGCTGGAATCCTTAAAGTTATAAGCTCTCAGTGCAGACAGGGAAGGCAAACAACCCAGGGCAATTTCTTGGCAAAGAAAGGTCAGAATGATGGCATTTTCTTAAACATATGAATGGAAAGTGCAGATACTATGACCTTATTTAATGCCTTATATTATGGCATTATTTGTTTTTATGTAAGATTAGGTTTCGAACAGGAACTACAGAAGAAAAAGATGCACACACATAAATATATATGCAAATTTAAGTGACTTTTAGTAAATTTAGAATCACCAACACATCCAGATTTAGAATAATTCCATTTTTCTCATGAAGATTCCATGGGCACTTCTGACCCACTGTCTCTAACTCCACAAATGGTGCATACAAAATGCCTTTTAACGGAACACAGAAACCTTAGTTAGGTTTTTTTCCTTCTTTCCCCTTTCCACCTGTCTCCCTCTGGTCTCACTTTGTAGCCCAGATTTGCCTTGAACACAGAAATCTTGCCTCAGCTTCCTGAGGTCTATGCCTAGCTTAGATTTTTTTTTTTAATTTAAAAATTGCATTTGTATATTTAGTTAGTGTGTATCTGTGGTTTTTCTTTTTCTACCATGTGGGTCTCTAGGATCAAAATCAGGTCCCCAGGCCTGGCAGCAAGAACATTTTAGTCCTATACTTTCTTTTTCATTTTGTGGTAAAACATACAACATAAAACCTACCACTTAAAACACTTTCATGTGACAATTCAAGAGCATTGATCCCATTTATTTTTCCATACAACTATCACTTTCAACTGTAGTAGGATCCCTACCCTGCCTTTCTCCTTATTAATCTCCAGTTCAGTCTCCTTTATGAGTCTATGAGCCTCTTTCTGGTACCTCATATAAGCAGAACCATCTGCTACCTGTCCTTTTTGTCTGGTCTCTTTCACTTAGCACAATGGGCTCAAGATTCATTCATGCTGAGGCCTGTACACGAGCTCACTGGGTCTACGCACCTGCTACAAAACCTGATAATCTGGCCTAAACTTCTTGGTCTCCCATATTAAAAGAAGTGACTTCCACAAGTTGTTCTCTGACCATCACAAAAATGCTGTTGTGCACACTCATACGTGCGCACACACTCGTAAAAATATTTAAAGATAGGAGGCTGGAGATATAGTGCAGCAATTATGAGTACTGGCTATTCCACAAGAGGACCCAAGTTTGAGTCTTAGCATCCTTCATGGTGTTTTACAACTACTTATAACTTAAGTACCAGAGGCTCTGACACTACATGATATACAAATACATATTCAGGCAGAACACCCATACACATAAAACAATTTTTTGTTTTGTTTTTGCTTTTGAGACAGGGTTTCTCTGTGTATCCCTGGCTGGCCTGGAACTCACTCTGTAGTTTAGGCTGTCCTGAGATTTATCTGTCTCTGCCTCCTGAGTGCTGGGATTAAAGGCATGTGCCAGCACTGACTGGCTTGTTCTGATTTTTTATTATTTGGTGGTGATGGAAACATAAGTCCTTTTTTCCTTTTTTTTATTTGAGACAGGGTTTCTCTGTGTAGCCTTGGCTATCCTGGATTCCTTGTAGATCAGGCTGGCCTCGAACTCAAGAGATCTGCCTGCCTGTGTCTCCCTGAGTGCTTACAGGCATGTGCCACCGTGCCTGACTTACTTAATTTTCTTAATGGTATCTTATGAAACATGAAAGAGCAGGACTTTGACTGAGTCCAATCTAACTGAAACTGTTTGACTAGCCCAAAAATATGAAGACTTTGACCTTCTTGCTAATTTTAAATTTCACAGATTTCACTCATGTCAGTAGAGCTATTCCATTTTGTGTTACTACTGGGAAATTGTGTAAAGTCAGTTCAGTCATCCTTGACAAGAAAGATGGCCTCCAAGCTGTCTGGATGGTCTTGGTGCCTGTTGGAAAAGCAGCCAAACTTGAACACCAGGATGTGTTGTGAACTCTGGTTTTTGAGTTTATCTGTCCCCATACCACTGCCTCACTGCCACTGTGCTATTTCCTAATTTTTAAAGAAAACTAATTCCTTCTTTAAAGCTGAAGAGATGGCTGAATAGTTGGAGCACTGGCTGTTCCTGAAGAAGACCCAGATTTGGTTCCCAGCATCCACATGGTGGTTCATAACAGCTGAGAACTCTAGCTCCAGAGAATCTAATATTTCTTGCTTCTGTGGGAACCAGGTGTGCATACACTGGAAACAAAACATACACATAAAATAAACAAATAAATCTGGAAAAAAAAAACTGATTTGGCTACTGTAGATCTGTTATGTTACCAAAGAAAATTTAAAATTAGTAGCTTTGTTGTAAACTTTGTTGGGATTTTGACACTCAGACTGAATTTATAGGTCAATTTGGAGATACTTACCATTTTAACAATAGCAAGTCCCTCAGTCAATGAAAATAGTTTCTTCGTTTATTTAAATCTCCTTTAATTTCTTTCTTTCATTTTGTTTTTTTGAAACACCATAGCCCTGGCTGTCCAACTCAGTAGTCCTTAAACTCAATTTATAGATCACCTACCACGGCCTTCCCAATGCTAGGATTAAAGACCTGTGTGTCTCCTTGGCCCTGCTAGATCGCCTTTACTTTCTTACAATTTTTTTTTTTCAGTTTTCATTATGTATCTTGTGCTTACATTACTGGGTTCAATTGCAGTGTATTTTTTGTGATGTTATCAGTGGAACGATCAATTCTTGGGTTGTGCATAGAACTTTTTGTTTTTCAGAAACCCATCTGATTTATTAACCTAAAATAAATCAGTCTCCCTGCCACTTTTCAAACTAGAGGTTGGATCTAGAGTCCCAAGCAAGCTGTAATCAAGCACCTCAACACCAAGATTAATAGCTTTTTGTTACTTTCTTTATATTGAGACAAGATCTTGCTAAGTTGCCCAGGTTGGCTTTAAGATTTCCAACTTCTGACATTCCTGACCATCTATGCAATATCAATTTCCGCTTTTGACAAAGGATCCTAGGGTTTAGCTCTAGCTGGAAGGAAATTCACTCTGTACTCTAGGCTGGCCTCAAACTCAGAGACACCCTCCCCACTTACACCCCATACCTCTACCTACTGAGTTCTGGGATTAAAGGAATGCACCACCATATTCAGTGTAAGTCAATTTAAACAGACTACTTAACAAAAGGGGCAGGGGGGCATGGTGCAGTAGCGCACACCTGTAATCCCAGCGCTCAGGGAGGTAGAGGCAGGTGGATCTCTGTGAATCTGAGGGTAGCCTGGGTCTACAAAGGCAAGTATTGGACGGCCAAGGCTACATAGAGAAACCCTGTCTTGAAAAACAAAAATAGAAAACAAAAACAAAAAACAAGCCAGGTGGTGGTGGGCACATGCCTTTATATAAACCTGTGTGCACGCAGTGTCTAGAGGAGGATGTTCAGTGTCCTACTCTATAATTCTTTGCCTTATTCCTTTAATAAAGAGTCTTGTACTAAACTTGGAGCTAGGCTGGCAGCCAGCAAGTCCAACAATCCTCCTGCCTTTCCTCCTCTTGAACCCCAGGACTACAAGTATATATGACCACACCTGACTTGTTATGTGAGTGCATGGAATTTGAATTCAGATTCTCAAACCCAAGCAGAAAGTGGTTTTGACCACTGAGCCATCTTGCCAAGCCCTGAATCTAAATTTTCAGTCTTTTACTAGTATTTCTCTTATGGTAATAGAATGACTAGTATTGTTTTATTTATTTATTCATTCAGTTAATAATTCATGTGCTATGACTGGAAGCCAGAGACTCACACATGCTAAGCAAAATTTAACTACAGAGCGGTACAGTAGCCTATGCTTTTGAGACAAAGTCTCTATACATACCTGGCTGCCTGGTAACTCACTATTATATAGACCAGGCTGGCCCACAACTCACAGGTATGCCTCCCATGTGCTGAGATTAAAGGAAAGTACCATCGTGCCCAGCATGTCACCCCCTTTAAAAACAAGATTGGAAACAGCTAAATGTCTATGAGTAGAAATAAAAAAGCTAAGCTATGAAGAAAAATTACACAAGATACAGAACACTATAATAATCAGAAAACGCTCACCCTTGTAATTGCTGGTAGCCCTGCAAGTGACTGAGGACAGTGATTCAGAGTAAGGTGGACAGAAGACAGGAATATAAGGTTACAGTGATAACTGACCTATCGGAAAGACACACCCAAATGTGGTGCCACATACCTGAATAGTTTGTAAAGGATTTTAGGTCCTCCAGACTTACAGGAACTTGTGCACCAGAAATTAATACCTGGAGAAGGGCGGGGGGAAAGATTAAAATTGTAAACCCGAAGAGAGATTTTCAGAGAGTGTTTTATTTCCTTAGACAACTGTGTCTTTGACAGTAATAGTTGTAACACCTGAATTTCCTGCTGGTCAAACATTCGGAGCCACTCTAGGCTCACAACATTGGCCAGGCCCTGGCGAAAAGCTAGGCAGTGTGGTCGGATCTGCTTGTTCAGCCGGTAGTCAGCCACCAGGTGGATATAGGCAATTCGGTTAGCCCCAGTTACCGGGATGTCTTTCCCACCAAATTTTAGTTCAACTACCTGTAAACATAAAGCACAGGGTTTTAGAGGTATGCAAAACTGGAAAACAAAAGTTTCAGAAAACAAGAATGCAACAGACAACAGCAGCATAGGCACACAGGATAGCTATGGCAATGAGGCAGCACCTTTTGTCTTTCTATCGTTAAGTATCCTGTCTTCTCCCAGCACCAAGGAATCATGAAGTAATGGAATTGTGACAATCTCATTTTAAAAAAGGAGAGTCATTAAGGGCAAAGTTATGAATCAGAGGATCATTTTAGTCAGAAGGAACAAGGTAATCATTCTGGAAAATAAACACTCATCATATTTCCCTTAATAGTTTTAGAATGTTGCTTCTACTGTAAAATGTTTGATTTAAAGGACAGCGGTAAATGATTTTTGAGGGAAAGGGAGAAAGATATATTGACATGCCTATTAATTCCATAACTTGGAAGGCTAAGGCAGAAAGATTTCTAGTCTATCCTGAGTTACACAGTAAAAACTCCATTAAAAACAAAATACAAAACAAAGAAAAAGACAAAACAAAAAATTGGCTCCCCTATACAGCTACACTGTGCTTCTCCTGCCCCCTGCCCCACCATATTTTTGTTATTATTGTTGTTGTTTGTTTGTTTTTCCAAGACAGGGTTTCTTTGTATGTAGCCCTGGCCATCCTGGAACTTGCGGTATTCCAGGTTGGCTTTAAACTCACACAGAGACCTGCCTGCCTCTGTTTCCCAAGTGCTGGGATTAAAGGCATGGGCCACCATGGTCTGGCTACAAGATGCAGAACACTATGTTTCTAACTCTACAATGAATCTGAAAACAGCTCTGTATATGTCATGGTGGAGCCAGTGTGAAAGCAGCGTAGTGGAAATGCAGCTCTCACCTTAACACGAGCCCTTGCCTCAACAATAGGTACTGTGACTGTGTGAACTTTCACCTACAGAGAAGAGCACCACAGATGTGGTAGCATGTTCTGAAATGCCTTGTTTATAACTATGTAAAAGAAATGCATTTCTGGGATTAGTGGAGGTTACCTATTCCATGGATAAAGAATATACAAAAAAAAAAAAAAAAAAATCAAGTGTAGGGCTTCACACTAGCACTTGAAAAAGGCTGACAGCTAATTCAAGATCATCTTGGGCCACAAAATGGTGGCACGGGTTAGGGGCTCTAAATAAAGGAGCAAAGACATTTTTGTGTATCCACATTAACAATGGCACTACTGCTAGTGAACTAAGAGCGACGGTCTGAAATGGGCTCTGTGTCTGGGAAAGGTGCTTATAATACAGATCACAGAACTATTGGCACCACCACCACCTCTCCCCAGCTCTACTTTCTTTTCAAGACTCTTTTATATCTCCAGCATAACAAGAACCTGAGTAGTGGCTTTTGACCTCCCAAGTTTACCACTTTAGGATATTTCAATGTGAGGTGAAGAACTTTAACAAACCTGGTACTGGAAGGCATGGTAAGATTACTCTTTTATAAAAGTTAAGCAGCTTTAAACTTGAATGCTAAACTCCGCTGATTCCCTTGCTGCAGTATTTCACATTTCAGATATTCAATCTTTCTTACTAATTTGCTTTCTCAGTTTGGGACCCATCAAATCTCACTATGGGCTTTCAAGCCATTGTCTCCAGGCTAAGTGAGGACTGTTCATTACCTTAATTCCTCTGCTTGTATTCAGCTGACAGTTCATCTGTTAACCAGGCCTCCTGAGGCTGGCTATTATATTTCCATATATAAAAACACTGCTTCCTTTAAATGGATTAAGGTAGGTAATAGATGATGATGTGATTGTATGATGTGAAGACAAAGAAAAAAAATTAAGTTTTCAGTTAAAGGGACTTCCAAGACTACCAATTATCCTGCCTAATAAGACAACAATGGAATTTTTAATAACTTAATAAAATTGTGACACTACCTTCAACTTAAAATCTTCTTTCAGGCTGAAACTAAACATCTATGTTTAATCTATGCTTATTTAAAAGTCACTCAAATGTGACACATGAGTTTCATGAGTACATTAAGATATTCTTTGAAGCTTGAGCAGGAAGGTCATGGACATAGCTTAGTGGTAAAGGAAATGACCAGCATGATGAGATATTGGGTTCCACGCCCAGCAATGCAACGAAACAAACAACACACACACACACACACAGCACAGGGAAACTCTCCTTGTAGGTGTCTTCCTTTGGCACTTCTGAAGGCCAGCTATAACAACACTACAGCTACTCCTGCAACAGGGAAGGCCCTATGACTAACGCAACACAGCAAAGAAGAAAATCGAGGACTCCAATCAAGGTCTTATGACTCCAGCCCAACTGCTCATGATTACTTATGGTCTGGTTACACGACTGACTTTTTCCTCCAGTAAACATGAATACACCAGCATCTAAACATTTAATTTCATTACTGGATGAACAGACATATTGCTCACACTGAAGGAAATACCCTGGGAACAGAACTGCTATTTTATAGAGGAAGGGTAGTGTCACACGGTAGAGAGCTACGTGATTTTATCTACTTCTGCAGAGGTCCCTTAAAGCTGCTTTACATTGTGTTGCTTTATTCTTCTAGTCAGATCTTTGGTATAGCAATTCCTACATTACCTTTCTCAATGCAGAGGAAAATTCTATGTTTCCAGCAGCTGCCTCAGGCAGCACCTCACAGTATTAACCATGTGTGCAAACTAGTCTTTACCTTCGTTTGACATAGGAAAGAGTCATCTGGGAAAAGGGAACCTCAATTGAGAAAATGTCCCCATCAGACTGGCTTGTAGGGCATTTTCTAGATTGGTGATTGACGTGGAAATACGGCTCACTGTGGGCAGTGCCACCACTGGGCTGGCAGTCCTGGGTTCTGTAAGAAAGCAGGCTGAGCAAGCTGCAAGAAGCAGCTCTGTATCATTTCCTGCCTCTGGGTTCTTTCCTTGCTCCTGCTCTGACTACTTAATGCTGAAAAATAATAAACTCTTTCCTCCCCAATTGCTTTTTGGTCAGTGTTTTATCATAGCAACAGAAACATTAACTAAGAGATCATGCTACCAAGATAACAAGATACATGGCAACAGTAGCACACACACTGGCTGTACAACGAAAGCATCCTTAAGATGGTACAAACTTCACTTTCTAGCCAACCCTCTGCTTTTTAATGCTGGGATTATAGGTCTGTGACACCAGGCTCAGCATGAACAATCTCTTCCTAGTTCACTTATTCCCTGGGTGTGACTAGTTGGTGACTTCTGGAACCCTGCCATAGAACACATCCAGGATGTTTCCAGGTCATGACATCTGGCCTATATGGGCAATGGGGATTAATTCAGGTCCGCATGATTGAGCAGCAAACATTTTATGGACTGAAATTCCTCTTCAATCCCCTAAATTTATTTTCTACTTGATACATAAAAACAAAAACTGTATGCATTTATGGTTCCTATGTGATGATGTATATTATGTTTATGTTTAAATCAGGTTAAACATATTTCCACCAACTCTTATCATTTTTTTCAATGATAAAACCAATCAAATTCCTTTTTTTCTAGCTGTTTGAAATACTATGTGAACATACACCAGAATTTTACTTGTATTTCATGCACTGATGACCTTTGAAAATCCTACATTAGAATCAAATGACAGGCCGGGCAGTGGTGTTGCACGCCTTTAATCCCAGCACTCAGGAAGCAGAAGCAGGTGGACTGCTGTGAGCTTGAGGCCAGCCTGGTCTACAAAGCAAGTCCAGGACAGCCAAGGCTACATAGAGAAGCCCTGACTCAAACAACAACAACAAAAACCACACACCACCATCACCACCAGCAACAACAGCAAAAAAGAAAAGAAAAGAAGGAACAAATTTTGGCCAGTGTAACACCCAGGCCTTTAATTCCAGTACTTGGAAGGCAAAGGCAGGTGAATCTTTGAGTTCGAGGCCAGCCTGGTCTGGTCTACATTGTGAGTTCTAGAACTACACAGTGAGACCCTATCTAGAAACAAAACAAAACAAACAAACAAGCTCAAAATGGAAAACAAAATTTAAAGTAGTTACTAACCCAACTACTAAACTCAGAAAGAAATTACTGCTCTACATCAAGGGCTACCAATGATGTTTGGAGGAACAGTACATGCAGGACCCTGGGTTCCAACTCTAGCATGAACTGTTAATAAAAGAGTTTTCACCTACAACTTGTTAATACTTTACATTTTATAACCTGTGCTTCTTGAACTCACATTTGGTCTGGGGGCTAATAATGATCCAATCGTGAGGTTGAGGTATGTTTTTTTCTTTGTTGAGACAAATTCTGGATAGAGGCCAACATGACTTAGAATTTTTGATTTTGCTTCCTCAGCCTCTCAGGTGCTGGGATTACAGCACTTATCAGTATGTACAGCTTTGAGGGTGAATTTCATGAAATGTGACTTCTATAATGATAAAGCTGGTATCAAGAAAACTAGTTTGGATGCCGAGTGGTAGTGATTTGAGTTTAAGGCCAGCCTAGTCAACATAATGATTTCCAGGACACCCCAGTGCTACATATGTGCTAGCACACAGGAAATGAAGTAGGCAGACCAGCCAGCTTCACCTACATAGTGAAACCCTGTCTCACAAAACACAAACACGTACACATCAAACAACAAAAGCCAAAGAAAAAACAAAAACTAATCTGACTCTAATATAGGCCTTTCTTTTTGTAAATAGGATGAACACAGCAGGTGCAACCAGGTAGATATGAGGGAAGGAAAGTCTGGCAGTCAATCTCCAGTATGGAAATGAGAGATGCTCCAGCTCCAGCACAACTAAGGGTACGATTCAGAGGGAAGGACTGCCAGGCAGGGCATGCTGTCCCTACAAAGATGCTGAGAACAGGCATGAGCTGGAAGGCCTGAGCTGCTATGCTGACACACCCCAGCCAAAAGTGCTTTCCAATTGAGGACAATGCCATGGTGACAGCAGCAGGAGGAGCACATTCCCACTGAAAGGATGAAATGTTCCCCAGCTTACCTGGGCTTCCCCCAGGTCATTGTTCACTACTGTAAAGTTCAGTCCCAGCTCCTCCACATCTTCCTCATAGCTCTTGAGGAAAAGCAAGTTCCTATAGACTTCAGGGTCCAATGAGGCCAGATGGTGAATGTCGACATCTGCACTGGTTCCCAGCAGCTTGGATAGGAAAAAGCCAGCAAAGGGTAGTTCCACCAGCATGTTTTCATATAGAGCCTTCAGAAAGATCAGAGGGCAGACAGGGATTAACATTCAATATTATCTGCATGCTTCCTATAACCAGAACACAGGCTGATTCAATAGTGACAAGTGACATTGTCCTGAGAGGCAGACCCTGCTTCCATAATAATGTACAATGCATGTACTATGTGCCAGGCCAGGGCTGAAACCAGAGTGCTGACACCAAATGGGACTTTTTTTTTTTTATGTCTTTTTTTTTTTTATTTTTTATTTTATTTTTCTTTTTAGTTACATTTTGTTAACTCTGTGTCCCAGCTGTATCCCGCTCCCTCATTCCCTCCCCAACCCCACACTCCCTCCCTGGTCTCAAATGGGACTTTTAAGAGCCAAGTCCTTCATGCTACAGTAGGTCAGCAAATGTTTTCCATAAACAGTCAGATATGAGCACTCTAGGGTTGCAGTATGTTGAGTACCAAATGACTTCAAACAGAAGCTCAAACACACCAGAGTACTATCTCACAGCTCTACAGATTGATCTTTTACTCCCCTTCAAGTTCCTAGCAGCTCTGGACACTCTGGCATCCATGGCTTCAGCTGCATCCCACCACTTCCTGCCTCTGCACCTGCTGCCTTCTGTGGGTCAATTTTGTGTTACATTTTTCCTTTATCTTAGAAAGTCACTGATATTTGGTTTTGGGACCTCTTCTAATTCAGCATGACTTTAAATTTTAACTTGACTACATATTTCCAAATGAGAGCATGTTCACAGACAGGGTGTGGTAAAGTTAGAACACAGCTCCCAAGACGTTACAGACACGGTCACATGAGCACTGTAAATATAGCTGTGCACTCTACTTCTGTAATTCAGAAGACTGCTGTTCTTCCAGCACCCATATCAGGTGGCTCACGACTACCTGTAATTCTGGCTCCAGAAGAACTAAGATACACCTCTGGCTTCTATGAACTGAATACATATGGAGCGCACATGCATACATATACACACACACTCCTAAAAAAGAGAATGTCTTCACTGTAAGTTATTCCTACCCTTATCGCTAACATTTTTTTGCAATTATTTACACTGTAGTATAGATAAACCTTGCATGACCATTTGATGAATTTCTTTTTTTTTTTAAATAATTTATTTTTATTTTATGTGCACTGGTGTTTTGCCTGTATGTATATCTGCATGAGGATGCTGAATCTCCTGGAAAATGGAGTTACAGACAGCTGTGAGCTGCCATGTGGGTGCTGGAAACTGACCCCAGGTCCTCTGGAAGAGCATACAGTGCTCTTAAACTCTGAGTCATCTCTTTAGCCCCTTTGATGATTTTTTTTTAAAATTTGGTTATACCTGAGTAACTTCAGGGAACCACCTCCACAGATCTACTCTTACTCTGCTCCCTCAATCAGTTAAGTTTCACCACTCTTAAGACTCCTCATAATATGGCCCACACCAGGTTTCGGAAATTCTTCATTTACTGTGGTGTGATAGATTCACCTTTTTTACCTGGTGATGGATATGTGTGGTGTTTCTATTTATGGACTTTATGAATGTATACATAGGAGCAGAAAACAGAGCACAGAGGTGACTAGCACAAGGAAGACAACGTTTAAAGTTTCAAAAATGCTAGGTGTGTGAGGACTACCGCTGACCCTCACACTCCCACCTGTCAGTACTGCCAGCTTTTTAATCTTTGCCCTGGTGGTTGAGGCAATGGAGCATCTCACTGTGGCTGAAGCTGCACTTCCTGACACCCACTAAATTAATTAGTGTTAGTGAGTTACTATGTGGATCTCCAGAGATTCCCTAGCAGAGATGGAAAGTAAAATTATGTAAAGTTTCTAACATCAGGTCAGAGAGTCATGCCACACGGTAAATATTTCAATGGCCCACGGTTGTAAAATGCAATTCAGGCTCAGAAATGTCTGGTGAGATTTAAAAACAACAACACATTTTTAGAGGCTGTGGTGAGGTCACTCAGATAGTGAAGGCTCTTACTGCCAAGCCTGACCTTTGGGACCACTTGGCATAAGGAGAGAACTTTACTACTCATGTGCACCATGGCAAATGGACATATAAACAAACAAACAAACAAACAAACGAAACCCACCCCATATTCTTAGTGTCTTATTCTGACAGGCAAATTTGAAAGCCATAACCAATCTTTGTCAAGTTTCTTGGTTAACAGCTTGGTTGCTACTCTTGAACACTCTTCTAAATACAAGCATCACTCTGAGCAGGCCATGACTGACTCATTTTCCTAAAGCCTAACATGCTAAGAAACCAATTCCTACAGTTCCATTGAGGTTTGAGTTCCTTCACGTCTCTCCCCACCCCCAGCCTATCAGGATATGTCTAACTCAGAGATCAGTGTTCATGGTGAGTCTATGCTCCCTCCCAACCACACAGGCTAGTTACATGTCCAGGTAATGTCTAAATAAGATACAATATCATCCATGGGCAATTACTCTCAAAACAAACAAACAAAACCCCCAAAAACAAAAACAAACAATAAACAGTTAATACTATTAACCTGGAGTACTTATATACACTATTACTTCTAAATGAAGGATGAGTTCAAAGCCAAGGAGAACACTTTGCATAAAGCTGCATGACTGATTCCCATGTATTGAGAAAAAGCCCTCATTTACACAGTGGACTTTGAAAGTAAGCTGGAGTGTAAATCATTGGATGTTCAATATGAAAGGTCATTGTTTGCCATTTCTGCATTAGTAACAATAAACCAGATAAGTTTGTTAAATATATCAGGGCTACCTGAATTTTAAGCAGAAATCCCACTGTGACTCATAAAATGTAAATGCATAGGTATAATTTTTTAGATAGGGCAGGTTTAAACCTTTAGAACATTTAATATACAAGCTCTAATAAATGATAGCACTGAAAACTATGATTGCATCAACTAAATGGATTATAAATTAAATTTCCATAATGTATGCAACTGAGATACAAATGTAAGCATAAATCAAGGTATTTTCTAAATACAGGTTAGTTATACAACTCTAAAACTGTCTATTTTTTATGTAAAATAATCCACTTAGCATTTTCCAGCCCTTTATACGCTTGTTCCTAGAAATGTATCAATAGCTACACATCACACACACACACGTACACAAAAAGCCTATGCTGTATTTTCTAGCTATGTCCTTTATGAATGTTTATAGCCAGAAATTGTGCCAAAATGACTTGAAATGAAAAGGATTAATTATAGTGGAAGCCTTTTAATATAAGTAAGTGCAGTCGCAATGTAATTAATGCAAATTGTGGCTCTATCAGGAGAAAAAAATGTGAGCCACAGCATAGGCCACTTCTGTTTGCTGCCAAATAACTTCAGTAATTTACTACATTAAGAATCAATAAAAAAAAATAATGCTTTTCAAATGCATCTCTATCAATCTTCAGGTAGTTCTAAAGTGAACATTTATAACTTAATCTAAAAACTATAGGAAATGATGTTTTGCTTTAAAGCCATCCAAAATGCGCAAGCAGATAATAATTTTAATTATTTCCAATCATGCTAACCACACAGCTTGAAAAACAAAGCAGAGCTCCGAGCTAATATGTATACCAGAGTAACACACTCTAGTATTGAACTTTGGAAACAGAAACTAGACCCTGAGGGTCTGGAGCCCTAAGCTCTTCCTCTGCAGGACAGATAACTAGAATTTGATATAGTGGCCCAAGTAGAACCAACAGTACTATCCATCTGAAACAGTTACTACTTGCCAACTATGCCAGGCACCATTTTACACACAGGGATTCTACCTCTATGAGTATGTAAAACCACTTGTCCTTTCCTGACCCCTTCAGGGTACCTACAATCATGCATGTCATCTAGACTTTTTAAAATTGCCAGTGTGAATGTTAGCTTCAATGAGTGCAAATGCTTACTAGTGATCCAGTGGATATGTAACTAGGGAAGCAACTGAACACACCTGGCTGTGCTGTTATTTGAAGAACAGGAGCAGACTTGGAGAAAAAAAATCTCAAACTGTTAACTTTTGATTAAATGAGCTGATTCTCTTTTTAAAAATCAACCCAGTCAGTTCTGTGTAGATGTGTCTATGAGTGTGAGGCCAGAAGAGGCACAAGAACAGACTTTTTCCTCAAACCATGAGGTCTGTGTTGCATGCAGAAAGTGAGAGCAGCAGTTTGCTTGTCTATTGTTCATGAAAATGTCCTTCATTTTACTGCTTTTTAGTCTGAATGCATAGCAGTTCCCAGGTTACAGTCACAGATACAGAGCACAGACTGTGCCTTAACTGCAAAAATACTATGGTCCATGACCATCTGTCAAGGTTTTGCTTCTATTCCATGCAAAGACTGTCCACACTAATAAATGACAAAGTCACCTCTGTGGATATAAATATATATATATATTTTTTGTTTTAATCCCAGGTGTGGGATGTGGGATTGATTCAGATAGTCCACAGCAGCAAACTATTTGCCTCATGGGGGCTCTGAGAGGAGCTCTTTGCCACCTGCAGATAGTTTAAACATGAGAACTTTGGAGAGAGAAATGCCAAAGCCCAGAGAGTGTTGGGGAGCTCTGAGAAAAAACAAGGCTGCTGCTGCTGCTTTCCCCCTGAAGCTTCTGGTTGCTGTTGATACAGTGAGACAAGTTAGAGATCTCCTGAAGCGAGGATTGGACTGGCTCCAAGGAACCTGACGACCCTAACCAGCAGGAAGCAGCTTAGAGAAGGAACTACAACCCTTGTCCTACTAAACCCTTTCTCTCTCCTACCTGGTTTTGGGTTGTTGGAAGAGATTGAGGTGGAGTAGGGAGAAAGAGATATAAAAAAATGTAAGTAAGAGTTAAAAAAAAAAAAAGTACAGCAATACACCTCTCTGTTCTAATGTTACTTGGCCCATCAGTAAGTAACATTACTTAGTAATTATCCTTTCCACTCAAGACAGTCTTTATCAGGCTTCTGAAACATTGCACTCTTGTTTTCTCTTTCCTTTGTGGAACTCTGTTCCATGGAATATGGCTCCTAAGCTCCACCCATACCAGTCCGCAGCTTCAGTACAGACCTTGTTCGTGAATCAGAGTCTGCCTAAATTCTAAATTCTAAGGCATGCCTAACATATCTAAATCGAATACTTCTCAGTCTTACCCAACCTTCCCTAGTTTAGCCAAAACCACCTTTACTCTTCTGTTCTCAGAACAAAACAGACAGCCCCCTTCTTACCCTCTTCCTTTTATTCCTGATTCATCAACAAATGTCCTCGCACATGACTCCCTTCCAGCTCTACACTACCAGGGCTAAGATTCCACTGTTACCAATCTATACCTAGCTTTCTCATTTGAATGCTTGCTATACCCATTTACAACATCAAAGTTAAACACATTTCAGGTCATGCAATCAAAATCATGACAAGCTGCTAATGCCTGGGTCATTCCTGGAGACATCAGCCTCCTTTCCACACAGGCTCTATTCACTCTTCTATGATTCCCTTTGAAGCATACCTCCCATGACCTCACTGAGGTCTCTCTGCTTGTACATATAAACATATTCTGGGGAAAGCACTGAGACTTATTAGCACCCTGGCTGCCTTTCTGTCTTCTTTACCTCACTTGGTCTAACCTACCCTAAAGACTGAGCTCAACTACTTATCGTTGCCTTTCTAAGCTAAACTTGTTTAAGAGCAAAACAGACATACATTTAGTCATGGCCACTAAATCTGTTGTTCTTGTTTTGTGAGATAGGGTCTGACTATTTAGTACTGGAACTTGCTTATGTAGACAAGATTGGCCTTAAACTGCCTCTGACTCCTGACTACTGACTACTGGGATTAAAGGTGTGCCTAACCATAACTGGCACAGTAACTAAATTTAAATTGTGTAACAGGCTCTGCCTCAGCTTTAGAAGGCCTGTGCTACTGTAAAGATCACAAGTCTAAGGAAAGCCTTGGTCTGATCAGTGGGTGAGGCATGGGACATTAATACTATGCTTAGAGCTCAAAACAGACTGCAGAGGGGAGGAGCTGTGTCATGTTAAGGATGAGGCAAGCAAGGGTCCAAGTGTTCATCTCAAGCTTTACAGACTTAAATGTCAAAACCCAGAGAACGTTTTCTAAAGGACACTAATGACATACAAGAAACCTTCAGCTTCCAGAAAGGTCAAGATCAATTGCTAACTGTCAACATCACACTTTATGATACATTAACTGCATACTAGCTCTACGGAAATAAACAATTATAAAGCATGCTGAAGTTACACAATCTGCTAATTAAAATTTTCAAATATATTACCACGGTATTACCAAATAATCTGATTTATAGGCATTCTGTTCCAATTAAATCGATATTCTGAATCAAGGGGAAAAATTTCAAGTAGAACTCAACTGCAATAAAGGATTTGTTCCAATAAATATTCTGAACTTAATTGGCTTAAATGGACTAAGGTGCTTCTGTCTGTAAAAAAGTCCAACATGACATGACCACATCCCAGGCTGTTTACTTATCCCTGTCTTAAGTCTGATTTACAGGCAGCAAAGTGCAGCCATGACCCACAGCCCAGGCAGGAACCATCTGCTAATGGAACTTTTAACTGAGAAGTGACCAGTGACGGGAGGTAATTCTTCCTGTGCAAAGCTGCTCTGAAGACCTTTGTGCACTTTATCACAGTAAACAATCACTAACATATGCATTAAGAAAATTTAAATATATTATGACCAATAAATACATAATCAATCAATAGATGGTTTTCTTCTCTTGCAGATTTAATGCTCAGGTGCCACACTATTAGTGCTGTACCGGTGCATTCATTTGGATGCAGACATTCTGATGCAACGTTAACCACTTACAATCTGATGGTAAACAGGCTATTTCAGAAACTCCTTAGGAATTCCCATGTAGAAAACTCTGAAGAACTAAATCAACCACCATTCTCAAGGAGCTACAGTTTTAAAAATAATTTAATTAATTCACTTCTATTTTTATTCTGCAGCCTTGGGGGTTCAACAACGTGTATAAACACTTGATCATTGAGCTATGTGCCAAGCCCTTGCTTTCTGAGACAAGGTCTTGTTCAGGCTTGAACTCACAATCCTTCTGCCTTAGCTCAAATAGGTCCTAAAGCATGTGCCATTACACTCTAATTTTATTTTTGGTTAAAGTATATTAACTGTACCTATGAATGGGGCTCAAAGTGTAAACATTACCTCACATGCCTATAGTGCTCACTGATCAAATCCAGCCTCCGTTATCTCTTCTTGTTTCTTCCCAACTTCTATTCATCATTATTCTACGTTCAGGACAACTAGTTTTTAGCTTCCACATAGCAGAATGCACATGTGGTACTTGTCTTTCTCTGTCTGAACTACTTCACTCATACAATGTCATTGAGTCTCATTTATTTTGCTGCAAATGGCAGGTAGGACCTCATTCTTTACAGGCGAGTATTACTGCATCATGTATGTATACTATAATTCCTTTATCTGTTCCATGGTTGGGCATCTAGGTTAATTTCACATTTTAGCTCTTATGATTAGTGTAGCAATGAATATGGGCAACAAGGACATGCTGACTTCATTTTCTATGGGAATATATCAGGCCTTATAAGAATGAGCCACAACACCTAAGGGCTCGGCTTGTTCTCTGAGGAACTTCTTTGCTAGAGTCCATATACATATACACATCCTCATTAACTGTGCATCAAAATTTCTGTCCCCTTTTCACATAAGCATTTCACCTACCCATTCCCCAAGCTGATATGGAACTTAAATAATCATCCTGCATTCCAAATATTGGGATTATAGGCATGAGCCACTATGAGCTGGCCATGTCTTTCAACAGTACTATTGTAACCAGATAGGATAGTATCTCAATGTAGTTTTATTTGTATTTGGTTGACAGCTCAAGATATTGGAGTTTTACACACACCCATTAATACATTTATTTATTTAGTTTCCATATGCATGCCAAGGGACAATTTGTGGGAGCTGGTTTTCTTCCTTTATAATGTTGAATACAGAGATCAAACTCAGGTTATCAGGCTTGGTGATAAGTGTCAGTTGTGGGCATGTTGTGTATACACTACAATGTGACTTTATATCACCAAATATGCTACATCTTTCTATATTTTAAGACCCAGAACTCAGGCTGCACATGTTGGCTCATGCCTTTAATCCCAGCATTCAGGAGGCAGAAGCAGGAGGATCTCTGTGGGTCTGATGTCAAACCTGGTCTACATGTGAGCTCCAGGACACCCGGGCTATGTAGAAAGACCCTGTCTCCAAAACAGGTACATAACTTAAACGGAAAGTGCACCAGGTGAAAAAGAGAGGGCAGGTGAATTACCTCCTCCCTTGGCTGTGTTGAGTCCTCAGCTACCCAGCTACACCTGGCTGGGTATTCTGTTCCTCAAGGTACAAGGACTCATAATGGGTTTCTGAGTCACTGAGTTTGGAGTAAAATCCTTTTCTATGTCATATTAATAAGAACTGGGCAGTTAAGAGCCTGACAACAGGGCTGGAGAGATGGCTCAGTGATAAAGAACAGTATTCTGTTTTTCCAGAGGACCTGAGTTCAATTCACTGTTCCCATGTCAGTCAGTTCACAATTGCCTGTAACCCCAGCTTCAGAAGGATCTAATACCTCTGGACTCCAAGGGTTCCTGCACACACATACAAATATCCATACACAGATACATAACTAAAAATAAAAATAACATTGAAAAAAAAATTGAGTCTGATTGCAGAGATCCACTGGACATACCTCATTTGTACCTTGCCTTCTACTACAAAACTGTATCTGTCCCATGAGATCAAACTAGAGCTCAAATACACTCAATTTAAGACACAGTAGGTATGAGTTTCAGCTACTGATCTTACTGGAATAGCCTGCTAGACACATTCTTCCACAATTAACAGAAACCAACATTTTTTTACTTAAAATGCAAGTAAGCAAACAAAATAAAAACAATCTAGAAATATATACTTGTATATAAAAGCTCCAAATTTAAAAATATGAGTAACCAGTAAAGATAACAGCTACATTTTGTTGGGACCAAGGGCTACTTATGAGGAGCCCTTGTCTTGTTTTTGACTTGAATTAGAGGGAACACTCTGTACATTTCACCATTAAACCTGAAGCTTGAATTCAGTTAGTTGTATATTCCCCTCTCATGTAACATGTCTAAACAGCATTGAACAAATTTAAAATAGTTACTTTTAGGGCTGAGATAATGGCTAAGTGAGTAAAGTGCTTATAGGAGGAGTTCCATTCCTAGCACTTACATTAACAAAACAAAATCACAAACAGCAGGCATGGCAGCATGCTTCTATATTTCCAGTGCTGGGGAAATGGGGAAAACTGGGGCTTGATGGTCAGTCAGTCAATGGAATCAACTAGCTCTAGGTCCAGTCAGAGAACCTGTATCAAATAAGGAAGGTAGCCGAGAAAGACATCAATGTCGAATCATACACACACACCCCAAAATAAATAAATAAATCTGTAGTTTTATTAGTACTTCCTGTTTTTGTACTATACCAATTATTTTTAGGCTAACCACTGCCCATGCAATGTGTGATAAAACATAGGTAGAGATCACCAGAATGATCTTTAACAACAATTTTGAATGATTATTATTATTAATGAAATTTAGACCACAACTATATAAAAACAGTGAAATGACATCTTTTGTTTTCAGCCTTATTTTTATATATAAATTACCTTTCCAAGCATTCTGCCTAGGAAGTAGTAATGCCTTGCAAAAGAGTCTCCCACCAGCATCTGAGCAGCAGGGTTGGGGTACAGAAGCCCTTCATTAGTAGTCTTAAAGAACCCCTGGTTGGGGTTAAATCCAGATTTCAGTAGTTCATTTAAAAACTCTCTGAAAATACCACCACCATCGATGCCAGCTTCATCCAAGCCATGGGCATTGAGCAAGTGCACACGAATCCGTTTTTTCAAATCAGGTTCTATTAAGAAGAGAGCAAAAACAAACAGTATTACAGAAACTATTATGTAAAGGCATTGAGACTATCAACCAGGGACATTTAAAATTTATGGTTTAACAAAGCAGAAATACTAAAGAGACAATGACATCAAAGTTATTTGAAATGCAAATAATCAAAATAAACATAATCCAGAAATAGCAACTTTTATGTAGACAGTCCCATTAAATATATTAGTAACCAATAAACTTATGGGAATTTTCCCAGGGCCTACATAAAAAGTCTTTTCCATGGATATATCAGAGAGGAGATGGCTGGCCAGTGAACCAGTAGGAGAAACATTTTGAGTAAGAACAACCCACCATCTCTGAAGAGTAAAGTTAGGCAATTGGATGAGCTACCCATGGTACACAGGGAAAAAGAAACTTCTAAAGAGATATATGTTTGGGGCAACAAGAGTAATAGACAAGGGAGGGGAGGAGAGATGGGGCTACAACACAAATATAAAGTGTGGGGGGGGGGAAGAGTAATAGGCAATAGTGAATAGTTAGTTCTAACAACCTTGTCTTAGAGCTCATCACTGAAATGATTCCCAAAGCAGTCCAATCAAAGATGAGCCTGAATACAGGCTGAAGATACTGTCCTTTTTGATTTGAAAGGACACAAGCCAGTTTTCTAGAGTTAAAAACTTACTATAAAAACTCACAGCAGACTAGAAAAGCATCTGAAAAAGGAAGTAAATTATTAATATCTTCTGCACCACCCTTGTAGTAGTTTGAATAGGTTTGGCCTTCCTAGACTCACGTGTTTGAATGCTTGCCCTCGGAGAGTGGCACTATTAGGAGGTGTGGCATTGTTAGCATAAGTGTGTTACTGTGAGGATGGACTTTGAGGTTTCTTACACTTATGCTCCACTCAGTGTGCAATGAGCGCCTCTTCCTGGCTGTCTTTGGAAGCCAGTCTCCTCCTAGCTGGCTGGATCAAGTTGGAGAATTCTTAGCTCCTCCAGTACCATGTCTGCCTGGATGCTGTCATGCTTCCTATCATGTCGCTAATAGACTAAAATTTTGAAACTGTTGGCCTGCTCTAATTCAACATCGTTTATAAGAGTTGCCATGGTCATGGTTGTCTCTTCATAGCAATGGAAACCCTAAGTAAGGCAACCCTGTTTAATCAACTATGGTAGAGATACATACACAGCTGTTTATTTTCTACAGCAATGCCCTGACTTCTAGATATGTAAGTGAAAACTGGAGAAACTTTTACTTCCGTGCCTTAGATCTGAGACTTAGTTGAGCCTTTTCATTGACCACCTTTGCTGAGTTCTAGTGACTACAAAGATACAATACACATCAGGCAGCTTTGTTTAGTATGTGAAATTCGAGTGTGGTTATGAAGCACTTCATGAAATTTGTAGACAACAGTGACCTGAGAGATTATTTAAAGAGTGAATTGGTTTGTGACACAGGAAACTATAGTTTTTACAAGGATGCTTCTGTTATAAAACAGGACTTAATACTCTAAAGATAACAAGTGTCTTCTTTTCAAAAGAATTAAGTTTCATGTCATTGCTTCTGCATTGAAAGTTTTTTAATTTCAAAAAATATTACTTATTTCTATGCTAGGCACATCTTTAATCCCAGAACTCAGGAGGCAGGGTAGAACGACCTCAGTGAGTTCAAGGCCAGTCTGATCTACATAAAGTTCCAGGACAGTTAGGGCTATATAAAGAGACCTTGTCTCAAAGAATACAAAACAAACAAAACATTAATGTTTCAGGAAATCTCATTTTTCCAGATAAAAATGTCTAAAAATCCAGCTGGGCATGGTGGTATATGCCTTTAAACTGAGCACTCAGGAGGCAGAAGCAAGTGTATCTCTGTGATTTTGAAGCTAGGCTGCTCCACATAGTGAATTCCAGGACAGCCAGGGCTTTTGCAGAGAGATAGTGTCTTTAAATCAATCAATCAATCAATCAATCAATCAATCAGTAAATAAATAAAGTCATTTTAAAGGGGCACTGACCTTTTTAATACCATTTATTAATATCAACTATAAAACAAACTTGGAAAAAATACTTTGTTAATCCCTTTTCTTTAAACTTGATTTATTTTTTTGTATATTTGGTGTTTGGCCTGCACATTTGTCTATGTGAAGGAGTCGGATCTACTGGGATCTGAATTACAGACCAGACAGTTGTGAACTGCTATGTGGGTGCTGGGAATTTAACAGAAGACAATGTTCTTAACCACTGAGGCATCTCTTCAGTACCTGTTAACCCTTTTATATATAGAACAGAGTCTGAAAAATTAAATGGGGGTAGAGGGTGGAGAGACAACCCCTATTTCCCAAAAAGAATCAAGCTGGGAGGAAAAAAGTATGCTTGGAAAGAGTTAAATACTTCCCACACGGGGGGCATGAGAGACTAACATGTCCGAAGACTAGAAAAGGGATCAGTGATATCATATGATACAGAACTAATCACCAAAAAATGCCACTTCTGCCACCCACAGGGCAGGCAAGAATGAGGGTACTCACTGGACCAAAAGCAGGGACACACTCATATCTCCCACAGGAATCTGGCAAACAAACCTGCCTTACAGGATTACAGGTTGCTTTTCATCTTGTCTAGGAATAACAGTGGCTATCATAGTAGAAGGTATGCTGGAAATTTACATAACGTTTTAGGTTAATAAGGAAGGGTACTAGTTGCAGTAATAAGGCTGAGAATGACTTATTCTAATCCACATGATTAATACTACAATGGGTCTCACATCATTTAAAATACCTTTGCTGCCAATAAAACCTTGGCTCTTGTCCACTCAGGCACACTCCTCTGTGGTCTTCACTACACTCATAAGAAGAACAAGCTTTTCACTGATAATCCACAAACACTTTGTTTGTATCTATTTTGGCTAATTGATTATGAAATATGTTCAACAAAAGTTCCAGATAAGGGGCAAGAGAGGTGGCTCAGTAGTTAGGAGAACATTTTACTAAGCCAGGTGGTGTAGTATATGCCTTAAATCCAAGCACTCAGGAGGCAAAGGTAGGCAGATCTCTGAGTTTGAGGACAGCCTGGTTTATAGAGAAGAGTTCCAGGATAGCCAGGGCTACACAGAGAAACCCTGCCTCAAAAAAACAAAACCAAACAGAGCACATACTACTCTCAAAAAGGACCTGAGCTTGATTCCCAACAACTATGTCAGTGGCTTACCCATACATAACCCTACCTTGAAGGTGATCCGACACGTCTGGCCTCACACAGAACTTGTTGCACTTATGTATTTTTAACCCATGTCCCCAAATCAAACAACAATAACAAAACCCAGCAGTTTCAGATAAAATGTCATCTGAATAGTAAAAGGTATTTTAAAACCAGCCAAGGCTGGGCTAATGAGGTAACCCAGGCAAGTAAATGTGCTTGTAGCTTACTTGTGCCCAAGTCTGACCACACCTAAGTTTGATCTCTGGGACCCCTGTGATGGAAGGAATTCTCCTCTGACCTTAACATGTGCACTGTGGCACATGCTCCACTCCCTCTGAAAAAAAATTTTAATGTAATAATAATAACTTAAAAAGTGCTTGGAGGGGGCCTCCCCTTCTTTGAAGGAGGAGGGGGGATGGGGATATGAGGGTGGAACTGGGAAGAGAGGAAGGCAGGGGCTGCACTTAAGCTGTAAAGTGATTAAACAAACAAACAAACAAACAAACAAATAAATGAAGAAAAAGTGCTGAAACTTGAAATAAACCCCTAGGGAAAAAAAATTTCAGAGATGCCATGTAAAAATATGAATTTTGATATTTATGCCCATCTAATCTCTGAACAATCAATCTCAAGAAGGAAATAGGAATATTATTTGCTATTACACATATGACCTCAAACTCACTGCCAAGGGCTAATATGAAAAATTTTACAAAGTTTTAAGGGTGAAAACACTCTGATGAGAAATTGTTGCCTTTAGTCATCTTTGAACCTCTCCTTTAAAGTTCAGAACCAACACAAAAGGGTTCCCAAGACTATCCTCAGAGTACAGCTTATGAAGGATTCTGGACTTTCTAGAAGCTTACTTATGGGAATCACAATATATAATTGAATGTAAATACTTCCAGCATAAAATATAGCCTGTTAGGGATCTTGACACTATTTGTTTCTAAGAAAAAAATTAGAAATACTTGATTTTATTTTAAGGTTTTAGTGGGAAAAGAAAGTAAAAACATCAATTTGATTTTATCCCTAACTAATGTAATTAATTCTGCCCATTAAACGAAATAAAACCAACTTCCTGAAGAAGGCAGCCTTAGGAAATGACATCAAGGTTACTGGCAGCCTAACCCCCATAGGTGCAGGTTGCTGGGAGCACAGTTGGACCACATGCAACAAGAATTATGGCAAAACAATCTCACTGTCCTCAAAGCACTCCTGAGTAAACACTACTTCACATTCTCTCTACAGCATAGTCTCGTAACACTGCAACACAGAAATACAAAGAACAAATAGTTTCCATAGGTGAGGCCAAGTCTGCAAATATCTGTTACCACCTTCTCCAAGCTCTACTTGATCGACTTTGTGAAGTGCTAACTCTAACTGTTCAGAAAGTGTCTGAGATGAAATGAGATCATGAACAACAATACAGGATTGACTTTAAATGACTAGATGATGAGATAACCACATCAATTGATTGTATGTAAATTAACAGTTAATACAGCATCTCAAACCCTTTCTGGTAAACAAATTAAATATTTTGAGATAATCTGTCTAGCAAAATAAAAACCTTTACCCACAGTTTAAAAAACTCATTCCAACCAGGTGCTATAATCCCAGCACTCAGGGAGGCACAGCAGGTGGATCACTGTGAGTTCAAGGTCTACAAAGCGAGTCCAGAACAGCCAAGGCTACACAGAGAAACCCAGTATGGAAAACAAACAAAAAACTGCAACCAACAAACAAACAAAAATCAACAGCACTTATTTTAATATGTTACCAAAAATGGGTCACACATTTATATGAAAAATACAGAATGCAAAACCATTATCATAGCACTTAGGAGGCTGAAGCAGAAGGGTTATGGATTCCAAGTCAAGCCTGACCACACAGAGAGACCCCATCTCAATAAGAATAACAAAAACCAGAATGAAATGGGTTCCTACCCTCAGTTTTGGAATTATAAGCAGCAAAATGGTAATGAGGACAAAAAGTTGCCTTTAAAAGTAAAAATTGCTAATCTAAAATGCTTTCTGTGATAATTATCAATTTTTAAAATTTATTTATTTTTATTATTTATTCACTTTTTGTATCCTAGCTGTAGCACCCTCCCTCATCCCTTCCAATTCCATACTCCCTCCCTCATCTCCTCCCATAACCCTCCCCAAGTCCACTGATAGGAAAGGTCCTCCTCCCCTTCCCTCTGACCCTAGCCTATCAGGTCTCATGAAGATTGGCTGCATTGGCTTCCTCTGTGGACTGGTAAGGCTGAGGGTGATCAAAGAGCCAGTCACTGAGTTCATGTAAGTGACAGCCCCTGTTCCCCCTACTAGGGTACCTACCCACTTGGACCCTGAACTGCCATGGGCTACATCTGTGCAGGGGTTCTAGGTTATCTCCATGCATGGTCCTTGGTTGGAGTATCAGTCCCAGAAAAGACCGTTGGGCCCAATTTTTTTGGTTTTGTTACTCTTCTTATAGAGTTTCTGTTCCCTCTAGGTCTTTCTATCTCCTTCTTTCATAAGATTCCCTACACTGTGCCCAAAGTTTGACTATGAATCTCAGCATCTGCTTTGACAACCTGCTGGTTAGAATCTTTCAGAGGCCCTCTAAGGAAGGCTCCTGTCCTGTTTCCTGTTTTTTTCCTTCTTCCAATGTCCGTTTGCCTTTCTGCGTGAGGACTGATCATCTTACCCAGGGTCCTTCTTCTCACTTAGCTTCCTTAGGTGTACAGATTAGTATGTTTATCCTACATTATATGTCTAATATCTAATATCCACTTATGAGTGAGCATATACCATGTGTATCTTTCTGCTTCTGGGATACCTCAGTCAGGATGATTTTTTTCTCTAGTTCCATCCATTTTCCTGCAAATTTCATGATTTCCTTGTTTTTTATTGCTGAGTAGTAGTCCACTGTGTAAATGTACCACAATTTCTGTATCCACTCCCCCGTTGAGGGATATCTGGGTTGTTTCCAGCTTCTGGCTATTACAAATAAAGCTGTATGAACATGGTTGAGCAAATGTCCTTGTTGTATACTTGAGCACATTTTGGATATATGCCTAGGAATGGTTTTGCTGGATCTTAAGGAAGCACTATTCCTAATTGTCTGAGAAAGTGCCAGATTGATTTCCAAAGTGCTTGTACAAGTTTACATTCCCACCAGCAATAGAGGGTTTTGCTTTCTCCACATCCTCTCCAGCATTTTTTTGTCACTTGAGTTTTTGATCTTAGCCATTCTGATAGGTTTAAGGTGAAATCTCAGGGTCATTTTTATTTGCATTTCCCTGATGACTAAGGACGTTGAACATTTCTTTAAGTTAATATTCCTTTATTGATAATTCTGTTTAGCTCTGTACCCCATTTTTGAAAAAAATTTCAAGTCTCTGAAGAAAGAAATTGAAGAAACAGCAGAAGATGGAAAGATCTCCCATGCTCATAGATCAGTAGGATGAACATAGTGAAAATGGCCATCCTGCCAAATTCAATACAATTCCCATCAAAATACCAACACAATTCTTTACAGACTTTGAAAGAACAATTCTCAATTTCATATGGAAAAACAAAAAACTCGGAATTGCTAAAATAGTCCTGTATAACAACAGATCGTCTGGAGGTATCTTCATCCCTAATCTCAAGCTGTACTATAATAAAAACTTCAGGGTAATGGCATAGAAACAGAATGGTGGATCAATGGAATCGAACAGAAGACCCAGAAATAAACCCACACACCTATGAATACTTGATTTTTGACAAAGAAGCCACAACCATACAATGGAAAAAAAGACAGCATCTTCAACAAATGGTGCTGGTCTATCTGAGTGTCTACATGTAGAAAAATGCAAATAGATCCATATTTATCACCCTGCACAAAACTAAAGTTCAAGTGGATCAAAGACCACAACATAAAACCAGACACACTAAATCTGTTAGAAGAAAAAGTGGGGAAGAGCCTTGAACTCATTGGCACAGAAGACAACTTTCTAAACAGAACACCAACAGCACAGGCTCTAAGAGAAACAACCAATAAATGGGACCTCATGAAACTGAAAACCTTCTGCAAAGCAAATGACACTGTCGTTAGACAAAACGACAGCCTACAGACTGCGAAAGGATCTCCAACCTTGTATCTGACAGAGGGCTAATTTTCAGAATATATAAAGAACTTTAGAAGTTAAAAAACAACAAATCAAGTAATCCAATTAAAAAATGGGATACAGAGATAACTATCATTTTAGGAATAATATTTGATGGTTCACCTTTTCTAAATTTTATCTGTTACATTTTAGTTTAAAAAAAATCATACAGAAGGCTGGAAGTCCAGCTCATTGGTAAAACATTTACCTGGGTTCCCTCCTTAGTATAAAACAAACAAACAAACAAACAAACAAACAAAGTTTTGTGTCTCCCTCTCTTTTTTCAAGACAGGGTTTCTCTGTGTAGCCCTGGCTGTCTTGGACTTGCTTTGTAGACCAGGCGGCCTGGAACTCACAGAAATTTGCCTGTTTTCATCTCCCCGAGTGCTGGGATTATAGACATGTGCCACTGCACCCAGCATAAACAAAGTCTTAATAGAACAAATTATGAACAGGGAAATAAAATTTCCTCCCAAGGAATTGAATCTAGGTCCTGAGCCATGTCAGTCCATTAGTAAAGTACTCTGCCTCCTGTTTTATATACATTATGTACATATGTACATACATGCGTCCCTATGTAGCCTCGGCTCGTAGTGATACTACGATTAGAGGCATGTACCTTAACATCCAGCAGCAGTTCAACGTTTCTGTTTTTTAAACCATTTTCTTTCTATCATTCAGTCATGCATTCACTGATTTACTTGAGAGAGGGGCTTACTATATACCCCTGGCTAACCTGGAACTTAACATGTAGAACAAGGTAGCCTCAAAGTCACAGAAATCCACTTACCTCTGCCTTCTGAGTACTGATTTTAAAGGTGGCTCAACTCCTCTCTTGCCCTCTTCACTTTGCTTTCTCTCCCTCTCTCTGAGATGCCTCATCCCATCCCCCTTTCTCTTTTCTCCTGCGCTCACCCACTGTCTAACTCTCTTTCTCTCATCTCCAAACCCTGAACGTTAAATTTCTTCATTCCAAAAGAGAGAGAGAGAGAGAGAGAGAGAGAGAGAGAGAGATATTAAAGGTGTATACCATGATGGC
Source organism: Psammomys obesus (assembly GCF_907164565.1). Lineage (NCBI taxonomy): Eukaryota > Metazoa > Chordata > Mammalia > Rodentia > Muridae > Psammomys > Psammomys obesus. The sequence goes on from NW_026592118.1 coordinate 8,698,177, forward strand.
CAGCATCAATTTTCTACAATAATTCCCCAGTTCCCACTGACATATGCAGGCATTCAGAGAACAGTATATAAAAAATTTATGTACCATTTTCTGGAGAAAGTTTGTCATAAGCATCTTCATAAATATAATTTCTTCTTATAGTAACATTGATTCCATCCAGAAATGGACCATCTCCTTGAACTTCTTGCTTATCTGCATAAATCAACCTTTGAAAGATCTAACAAAAAGGTGAAGTTGTAAGGTTATTAGAACCAAAAGACTTGCTGGTATAAGCACAAACAAGCTAAACAAAACTGTCAAATATAATTTAATTTTGTATTTCTATAAAATTATGGCATCAGTTTTATATACAAAGTAGCAAATATTAACTTTTTCAATAAATGAATATTTAAGTATTTCTAAGCTGTTTCTCCTGATTTTACTGTTTTAGAAGACCCATGCCACAGTATGTGTTTCTTTATTAAGTATTTCTTAAAAATATGGACAGGTAGGGGGTGTTGAGATGACCCAGTGGGCAAAGGCACTTTCAGCCAAGAGTTATGACCTGAGTTTAATCCGGGACCTGCACGACAGAGGGAGAGAACATACTTCTAAAAGTTGTTCTCCAACCTCTGCACGAACTCTGTAATACACATGCACACACACAAACACATCAAAAACAATATTTAGGAAGGAAGTAAAGCTCTTACAGCAGTATGCTAATCTTAGAGGAAATATTTCCACCAAGGATAAAATTCCTGTCTATAATGTTGACATATCAGTAGAGGCAGGTCAGGAGTTGGGTACTATGGTGTTTTGACTTTTTGTTTGTTTGTTTGTTTTTCCAAGAAAAGAGTTTCTCTGTGCAACATCTCTGGTTCTCCTAGAAGTCCCTTTTTAGACCAGACTGGCCTGTAACACACAGAAATCCATTTGTTTCTGCCTCTCCCAATGCTGAGATTAAGGGCACATGACACCAAACCCTGCTGGGGCTGGCATTTTTATAAACACCTAGAGCAGCAGTTCTTAAACTGTGGGTGTTGATCCCTTTGGCAAATCTCTATCTCCAAAAATATTTATATTACGATTCATAACAGCAAAATTACAGTTATGAAATAGCAACAAAAGTAATTTTCTGGTTGGGGGTCACCACAACATGAGGAACTATAGTAAAAGGTCACAGTATTAGGAAGGTTGAGAACCACTGACTTAAAGTCTATACGTCAGTCTGCCATTTTTGTTTGTTTGTTTGCCCTGAAACAAAAATAAAGGCCTGAAAAATATTGAGGCCTGTACCTGGAAGAATCTAGTCATTTCTAGTAAAAACACAACAGTCTAAGTTAAACTGGAAACAAACATAGGCAAATGTTTAAACATGTTTCAAAATCATTTGGCAAGGAGCTAAGATATTTGTCCATTTTTCAAAGCAGTGATTGTCACAGTAACTTTTTTATGAATGCACACAAAGTACCTTTACAAAAAAAAAAAAATTGGCATTTTTTGGTAACAATGAAAACTTTGACAGTTTAAACAACCCTCCTTCACTATCAAAAATCTCTAGTAGAACAGGCTGCTCAGCTAGCTACAAGGGAAAGCAGAGCTTTAGCTTGTACAGAGAAGTATGTGGCTGGATTTTAAGGATGAAATTGGAGATTTTAAGTGGTGTGTTAACTTTTTAACTATGTTAAATTAGCATCACGGGTCTGAACACCATACCTTCACTCGCTCCTCAAATGGAACCACAAAAGGCAGTTCTGTCAGGATGGCAAGCTGTCTTTCCTCAGACACAGACAAGGGTGGGGACTCCAGACCTACTGCAACACACGTTAAAACTCGTTACTCCCTCCGTATCCCCTTTCCATTCACTGCCAGCTATTAAAGTCAGGGTCTACAATCAGGGTCTAAAAACCAAGTATGATTTTAAGAATCTGAAATAACCTGTTGATTCTATCTATCTCTCCTTCCATGAACATACCCTCCAGGCCCAATCTGAAATCTCTGAGTTCATTCCAGTCAGGTAAGTGATACAGGTGCAGAGTGGGTACAGATGATCATCTTTAGTTGTTTGCTCATCCCACAAACACAGCTAGCACTCACAGGATAAGGCCCAGGATGTCAGAGCTAAAATGGGAGGTTCCTACATAGCTACTTTTTCCTTTGAGTTGTGTATGCATACATGTCAAGAGGTACCTAGGAGAAGGCTGGGTATCCAGTGGTTCCATGTTGGGGATTGGTCTGGTGCTTATGTATTCCAATGCTAATTACTGGCCCCCAAAATCTGGTTGTTGCCCAGACAAGAGCACAGCCTTACCTGTCTTTATTGTGTAAACTTTGCTCTACCTAATTTAGAGTTGACTGGCTAATAAAAATGGTGAAGCCTATGACTTGGTAGAAGAAAGGTAAGCAAAGTTTAGGTTCCTGGCCTTGGGGTCAGGAGACCACAAGGCAGGGGAGGATGTGGCAGAAGGAGCAGAAGATGGAGAAAGATGATGTGGCCTGATGGGACATATCCAGCCCAGAAAGACTTACTGGTAAGTAACTTTGGTTGCATAGCTGAGAGATAGGTAAATAGCTTAGAGGGTTGATATCTGCCTGGCTCCAGTGCTTTAAGCTTGTAAATAAATCATAGCCTCTCTATATCAATTATTTTGGAAGCTATCAGGGTTAAAGAAAACTGTTTGCCTTACTAATTAGTATCTTACAGGCCTATATTGGTACTTTACTAGTAACCTGCGGCTCTGTTCTTTCCCAACAGTGAGAAAACAGCCTGGCATACTGGCACAGTGAATCACATTTAACCCTTTCAAACTCATTTGAATGAAAAAACAAAATCTGGTTAATGTTTAACACTTTAAGATTCCCTTATAGCTAGGATGTGGGGGCACACGCCTTTAATCCCAGAACTTGGGAGGCAGAAGCAGGCAGTTCTCTGTGGGTTGGAGACCAGCCTTGTGTACAGAGTGAGTTCCTGGACTGTTGGGACTACATAGTGAGACCCTGTCTCAAAAAAAGAAAAGAGACCAAAAAAAAAAAAAAAAAAAGCCAGAGTGACAAATTTTATAACAGATAAAAAAAAAAAAACTATAGCCATAACATTAAATTTTTCTAAATGCAATAGTTAAAAAAGAAGCACATGAAAATACACTCAATACCATCAGTCAGCTGAGAAATGCAGATTAAAATCACAGTAAGATATCATCTTATTTAATCTTCAGTAGAGCTAGGAATGAAACACAGGATTTGGTCCAGATTAATTTAAGCAAGTGTTCCACCACTATGCTACATCCTTTTAAAATGGCTACATTTTTAGCTTAAAAAAAGTCTTGACAATTTTACACAACAATGTATGGTGATCATATTCCTAACTTATTATCCTCACTTATTCTTCTTCCACTCTCGCTGACTACTCTCCTCACAACTAGTCTCCCTCTTAACTTTCATGTCTCATTTTTTCCTGTTTAACCAGAGTTGCTTATCAGACGTGGGAAGGGAGTATTTACTGAAGCATGGGCAACCTATCAGGGGTTATGTTACTGAAGAAAATGACTCCCACTTCCTCACCAAACTTTAACTGCTAATAGCTCTTCAGGGAGTTGTGAAGCCCACAAGTTCCTCTATCATCCATGCCTATATGTTGATGGGCCAGGCAATCATAGCTATTACTCATTACTACAATGGCTATGTCATATCCACAAAATAATCCTTTTAAAATGACAATCTTAGGGGCTGGAGGGATGGCTCAGGGGTTAAGAGAACTGTCTGCTCTTCCAAAGGTCCTGAGTTCAATTCCCAGCAACTACATGATGGCTCACAACCGTCTATAATGAGATCTGGTGCCCTCTTCTGGTGTGTAGGCATATATACAGGAAATATTATAAATAATAAATATAATTATTCATATTTTAAATAATTATAATTTATAATTATAACCATAAATAATATAATAAAATTATAAATAATAATTTATAAATTATAAATAATAAATAAACCTTAAAAAAATGACAATCCCATTAGGGCATGGTGGGACATACCTTTAATCCCAGCACCATTTTTATTAGGCAATCAACTCTAAATTAGCCACATCAAGGTTTACACAATAAGGACAGATGTAGTGAGACTGTGCTCTTGCCTGGGCAGCAACCAGATCTGGGGGGTGGGGGGGGGCAGTATCTAGCATTAGAATACTTAGCACCAGAGACAGGCAGATCTCTAGACTACCTAAGGCCACGGAGTAAGACCCTGTGTCAAAGAGGCAAAAAAAAAAAAAAAAAAAACCAACCAAAATAAAACATGACAATCCCAAGTATTGGCTGGGATACAAAGTGCCAGAGCATAAAACATACATCTCTGGTCTGAATGAAAGCTGGTATAACTACTTCAAAAAACAGTTCTGCAGTTTTTTTGTTGTTACTGTTTTTTGGTTTTCTTGTTTTATTTTGAGACACGGTTTCTCTGTGTCCCTGTTTCTCTGTTGCCCTGGCTGTCCTGGACTCAAGGGCTTACTCTACAGACTAAGCTTGCCTCGAACTCAGAGATCTGCCTGCCTCTGCCTCCCCAGTGATTCAAGGTATGCACTAATATGCCTAGCCTCTGTTTTGCTTTTTAAATAAAGTTAAGCACATCATTGCAGTGATGTAAGATTCTTTATGTTCACACAAATACTTGTATATTGATAATAATAGCATCGACATTCATAATCACCAAAGACTAGCAAAATAACCAAATGTCTTTCATATGATGTAACTCCTCAATGGAATTCTACACAGTAATCAAAAGAAACAGCTATGATTCACAGAACCCCACTGCCTCATGCTGCTTGTTCTGCAGTTCTACCTTTCAGAAAAGATAACAATCATTTTCTACCCATCCATTAGGAAACACAAGCTTATTTTTTTTGGAGTGATGAAAATATTCTGTGAGATGTTCAGCAAAAATCACAGAGCTAAAAATAAAAGGAGTGAATGCTGAAGAGTATTCCCCCTTGTGACAAGAAGTGCCAACTGAGAACTTACCCTCCAGGGTGGACTGCAGTGGGCCAATCCTGCCCATCCTCCGGAACCGCCAAACATTTCTAGATGCAGGTACATAGAGCTGTGTGACCTGTGGGAATCAATTGCTGTCAGCACCTCCTTCTGCCACAGTACCACCTGGTGGCAAGTGAACAGACTCAAGGCCTACCCTTTTTTAAAGAGCTGACTGTCTATCCCTGTCCAGTCCAGGCTGCTTCTCCAGTTCTCATATTTTAGCCCTGAACACTTTAAAGTGAACCGTTGAGTGTCTGGGCAGAATAAATTACCATAATGATATAACTATGAAACAAAGCTTATCAGATTTAAAAAATAACAAATATACTTACCTACTTCCTCTAAAGTGTTTTTAATTTCCAATTAATTTGTTTGAATTAGTGTTCAAGCAAGATAAGCAGGTGTTTTCTCTTGTTTTTCTTTAATCTGTAAGTTTTTCTAACCCCTTAGTTTTGATCTTTGTAATTATTTTTTTCAGGAAGGTATAAGCTTTTGCTTATGGTCTGGATCGAACTCACTACTTGCAGAGGCACCTGAAGAGGCTTAGAGCAGCAGGCCCAATGTGGGAGGTGGCATGTTACACCCTTCCCCGAACTCACAAAAATAGGACACCCATTATCTGGAAGAAATGCACAACACAAAGACACCAATGCTATCTAGATAGCCTTAAGAGCGGCAAGTCAAATGTTTACTACTTCTTTCTAACAGTCTTCAGAATAACATGGTTCTTTTACACTCTATAAAGTTGATGGAGAAAGTCTTTAACACCACTGAATCTGTGGAGTTACTGTATGAGGCCAGTCCACGCAGCTATTTTCAAGGTTACTCACAGTCTCTAGGGCAGTGTTTATGTCTGGGAGGAAAGGCTCTTAGGAGTTCCTGACCTTTCTTCATTCCTCAGCAGCTTCTACTATGACAGGTCACTAAACTTCAAACCTAGAACTACCACCATGCTAAAGTCCTTTTCTGTAGGTGGAAAAAAATTCCTTAGAGTCACCTACTTGGGCCCTGGAGCTGTTCACTTTGCAAGATCTGACCATTTGCAGACTCTGCCAGTGGGTAGAGCCGGAGGCCTCAGCCTCAACTTGAAGATGTCTTGTCCCTGGGGATACAAGTACTACCTCCAATATCCTGCCACACTCGTTTTGGTTTCTTGCAGCACCGGTACTCCCGTTTTCCCTACATCTCCCCAATGTCTTAAACTCTCGAAGATTCTAAAATGCATCAGTGGTGACTTTCTCTGAGAGCACCCGATGCACACTTTTCCTTATCTTCTGGAAGATTCAATCTGCTTTAGGTTCCAAGCTTACTAATATTCTAATTGTTTCTGCCCCTTCAGACAACCTAGGATAAAGCCCATCTATTTTAACTAATGAATATACTTTTACTGGTAGTATTCTAAAAGTGAAATTGTTTCCAACTCCAATAGACAATTATTGGGCTTTAATCCAATCTGAGGAAATAAAAATACAATTAAGATAATGATTATCAGGATATTCTTGAGGCCAAGGCTGTTGCTACATATCTTGCCCTTTGACCAAGAGTTACTTAGCATTGCAGACAACATATATACCTACTCAAAAGTTAAGTGAGGAGTTAAAAACAATTTAAAAAGGCTTATACTCCCTAGAAATACAAAAGCTGAGAAACCATCTTTAATGAAACGTAATAGGGAGATTTTCTACTAACTTTATCTGCTTTGATATCCTCTTGTTCTGACAGCCAGTGGTTTGGAGGACAGAAATTTCTCCTAGTGTCTCTAGACTTCAGCATTTTCACTAGGTTGGTGATCACCTGAAAAGGGAGAAGAGGCCAGTGTCATACAACAACTCAGTGGCTAACACCTCACAGAGCAGGCAACACCACTAACCAGATGCCAGAAGACACTAGCACTGGTGCTTCTCCACCTGGTAAAGTGGGTGTGGACTTCCCCAGCTTACAAAAATTCTCCCTTCAGAGACCACAAGAACATACTGGAGGAACAAACCAGTTTTCTGCCAAAAGAAACAAAAAAAAAAAGCACACAGGTACACACACATAGTGTCTTTAAAAAGGAGGTCAGGTGACCCTGTCTTGAAAAAAAAAAAGTCAGTTCGCTACTTCTACCATGAGGGAGTCTGTGATTCACCAGATGGTGGTGGCACAGACCTTCAATCCCAGCCAGGGTGTACAGGCAAGCAGATATCTGTGAGCTCAAGGCCAGCTTGGTGTATTGAGCTAGTTTCAGGACAGTCAGGACTACACAGAGAAACCCTGTCTCAAAAAAACAAAACAAAACAAAAACAAGATGAGAAAATAACAAAAGAAGTCAGGGGACTGGAAAGATGGCTCAATGGTTAAGAATGACTCCCTTCTTTTGTAAAGGAGCTAACTATGTGGGTCCTAGGAACTGAACCTTGGTCCTTTGCAAGAGGAACAAGTGTCTATAACCACTGAGCCATCTCTCCAGGCCCTTGGCTAGATTTTCAACAAGACAGAACTCTGACAGTACAATAGCTCATCTGGGCTGATAAAAAGCTTATTCTGTCACTGTGTGAAATTTTTTTTTCTAGTTTTTTTTTTTGTTGTTGTTGTTGTTTTTTTTGAGAAATTCCACATGAGGAATAGCATCCTACTGAATCCCTATTTCCCACACACACACCTTGCCTGTGCCTCTGGAGCTGATAAATTTCCTATAATTTCTTATTTTTGTAATTTCCAAGATGACCATGCAACATCCCATCTATGTATGTCCTTTGCATGTTCCTGAAACAATAGCTCTGCTATGGGTAGGTATGCCATGAGCTCTTTGGGAAGAGAGCCAAACAAATTACCTGGGGACCTAGTATTTTCTAGCAACTAATCTGGGATCAAAAGTTATTTGATAAGATTAAAGAAACCTAGCAGTACTAACTAAAAATTATCTACTTTCTACATTGCATAGATGTACTTTGTAGAGCTGGCAAGATTACTCAATGAGTAAAGATGCTTACTACCAAGACTGACACACAGTTTAATTCCCTCGGAACCACATGATAAAGCAGAGAACCAACTTCTACAAGTTGTACTCTAACCTTCACATATGTGCTGTAGCATGTATAAATAAATACTTGTAAACACATTATCTATAAAATCCTCTAGTGCCAGTTTCATATAAATATGAAGCAATTTTAAATATATATATAAGCAGGAGAGACAGCTCAGAAGTTAAGAGTTCAGTTTCTACCATCCACACTGGTGGTAGACTCACAGCTGCCTATTACTCCAGCTCCAAGGGATTTAACACCTTCTTCTCAACTTCTGATGTAACCTACACTCACATGTACAAAACTCCAGACACATAATTTAAAAAATAAAATCGTAGAAAAGATGTAAATAGAAAAAGTTTGTCCAAAAATTTAGAAGGTAAAATTACCTTTTTAAAAGTGTATGTGCTCAGTTACAGATTATACATTAACAAATAATATTTTCACAAGATCCTTATGCTTGTAATGTTCTGGTTTTTATCTTGCCCACAGACTGACAAGCTCAGGAAAGTTTCCTACTAAGTTATTACCCAGCTATTGTATCATAACAACATATAGTACTACCATGTAATGAATATATCTATATAAACTGGATGACAAGACTTGGATGGAGATGACTAGTGAATGGATAGTTAGTCTATTTTGAAAAGCAACTGCAAGATGAAATTATAATCTAATAAATAAAACCAAAAAGCATAGCTAATTCTTTTATTTTCTTTTTGGTGACACTAAAGATTTAATCTAGAGCCTCATGCCTTCCAGACAAGGGCTTTCCCACTGAACTACATTCCCAGTTCTTCATACTTTTTTATTTTGAGACAGGGTCTCAGCAAGTTGCCTAAGTAGACCTTAAATCTCTTTATAGCCCAGGCGGCCACAAACTTGCAGTCATGCCTGGCCTGGCTGTGGCTAATTCTTAAAGGAGCTCCATACAAAGGACACTCAACAGCACAAGACTTCTAGGTACTAAACACGTGAAAGGAGAATTTTTTAAAAATCTGATTTTAAATGAAGAACATATTTAAAGAAATGTGAGAACAGTGGCATGCGGCTATAGGAGCATCCCCTGACAGAAGACATTCTCCTAATGGGAATAGAAAGAACACAGTGAGTCAACAACAAGCCCTCACTACAATGATACTGCCCAGGCCCAGGCTGAGTTCATCTGCCATTCCCTAGCACAGGGTAGTCAGCAGGGCAGTCAGCTTAAAGAATCAACAGTGAAAGCTTGGAAGTGTGAACTACTGTAAGTACATGTGAACCTGTTTTACACAGCTCTCAGCTATCACTTGTTAAAAATAGTATATTTTGAAAGACATGATTTTCTTCCATATCTGAATTACTACAAAATCATCTTCTTAAAGTATTCATTTCAGTTAGCCACAACAAGGTAAAAATAACAACAAACACCCAGCCAACTTTCAATAATAAGGAGAGAACACAGGTCTGCCATTCTGTGACTCCTGGTGAAAAGTGCCAGGACAATCAAGATTGCAGCCAGGACACTGTGATTGCATCCATTTACTTTGTTAAAAAGATGGGTTGTTGCTCCTCACCTCAGAGATCTGGAGCAGTCATACTGGCACAGCCATTGCCACGACTTTGGCTAGAGATCTATCACACCTTTCCTTGAAGAGGAAAAGAAAAAAGCAGCCCAAATTCTTATTTCATGGATGTGAAATGTCCAGGTTGCTGCAAGATTACTACAATTTTTAGCCATGCTCAGACAGTGGTTCTTTCTTTTAGGTTGTTCAACAGCATGTGCCAGGCCACAGGAGAAAAAGGCAGGCTCACAGAAGGCTATTCATTTAGAAAGCAACATTAATCTATTTAAATTCCTGAATTTGTTTTTCACAGAAACCTTATCAGGTTCAGTCAATCTACCAAGACAATGTAATTATGTTTGATTTTTATAAAGTATATAACAATAATCTATTTTGGCACCAGTTTTTCAATAAAGTTTCAATTATGGAAAAAATATTTGGGTTGTTGTCTTTTTTCTTTGGTACTGGGTAAAGGTTCTACTTACTACTAAGCTGCACCGTCATATCTGGGTAGCTTTTTAAAATGATTTTGAAATTAGTATAAATTATACATAAATCTGGGTTTTTAATTTATGACACTTTCATACATACACATAATATACTTCAAGTAATATTCATCTCTTCCTTAGTCTCTCTTGCCCCCATCCGTATCCAGTTCTCTTTCCTCATCCCTTGTACTTCCATGTGTTCTTGTGTGTGTGTGTGTGTGTGTGTGTGTGTGTTCCAGTAAGATTTGTAATACTTGTCACCTGGAGCACAGGTGAGAGTTTGTTTACAAAAATCATGAGCACCATACCAGTGACTATAATATTGAAAAAAAATTCTCTCCCTCTTTCATTAACTGCCTATCTTATCTTCTTTCAGGAGCCCTTCCCATTTCGGGGAAGACTATTGAAGGACCTAATATTGTGAAGACAAGTACAGCTCCTGTGAGTTCAAGAGTGCAGCAGCCCTGTCATGCCTGAAAGTCAGCATTCCATACCTATTCCCTTTCTCTAATTCTTGCATTCTTTCTAATCAGTCTTCTACTGTGTTCCATAGCCTTGGATATTATGGTGGTCTGAATGAAAATGGCACTATTAGGAGGTGTGGCCTTGGGAGTAAGTGTGGCTTTGCTGAAAGAAGTGTGTCATTCAGGGTAAGCATTGAGGTTTCAGGGTCCAGTATTACTCTCTTCCTGTTGTCTTTGTATGTGGATGTAGAACTTGCAGCTACTTCTCCAGCAATGTCTGCCTGCATGCTGCCATGCCTCCCACTATGCCAATAAACTGCAAATCAGCCCCCTGTTAAATGGTTTCCTTTGTAAGAGTTGCCATGGTCATAGTGTCTCTTCACAGCAATAGAAACACTAGCTAACACCAGGCATGGTGGCGCATGCCTTTAATCCTAGCACTCAGGGAGGCAAAGGCAGGAGGATCACTCTGAGTTTGAGGGCAGCCTGGTTTACAAAGGGAGTCCAGGATAGCCCTGGCTGCACAGAGAAACCCTGTCTTGAAAAACCATAAGAAAAAAAACAAAACAAAACAACAACAACAAAAACCTTAACTAAGACAGATATGCATGTCCCATTTATGGGTCATTTATTCTCAGTAATTTGCCCAGTTATGAGTCTCTGAAGTTGCTGAACACTGCAAAGAGAAGCTTTTCTGACAAAAACTAACAGCAGCAGTATTCTATAGGCATATATTTAGAAGGTAATGTGATAGGTACATTATGTTCAGTTAGCAAAGAACAGCAGTTTCCCCACTAAGGCATAGGACCTCCCTAGACATGAGCTTTTGACCAGGTCTACATTATGAGTCAGCAGGGAGGAAGCTGATAGCTAAGTTTTAACTTTGTGTTTCTATGTGCCTCGACCAAACTGGCCTTAGGTTTTTAGAGACTCCCTATATATTCCAGGTTGGCCTGGAACTCATTATTTTTCTGCCTCAGTCTCTTGAGAGCTGGGACATACCAGGTTTACCACCACATCCAGCAAATTTTTTCTTTCAAATGGAAAGTACAAACCAACAATCAAAAGAACAAGAATCATCTACCATAGCATACTCTACTCTCTATGAGGCAATGCCTCCCCGACACACTGCCTTTGATAAGGAAGGCCTATTAAATGTGGTAGCCAGATACAAAGACATACCAAGCAGGATTTACTGCCTCTTTACCGGGTTAAAGTAATTATAGCCATAAATTACACTTCAAAAAGAAGTTTATAAAGTTGATAAATGTATGATCTGTTTTAACAGCATTGATGCAGAACTTAGAAACCGACCTCACTTCCTACAGTGACAAGTAAAGATGACTTTAAGCACTTAAATTCTGTGTTCTGTGACCAGCCAACAGAGCTGCTCACACAAATTAATTCAAGAAGATCATCTTTGACTGAAAAATGAAAATGGTCTACATTGAAGTACAAAGCCCAGTCTCAGTGTTTGCAATTCTGTCAGTCAACAAAAGCCAGAAATCAATGGCAAATGCTTTTACCTCCTTTGGTTGGTTTTACTGTGAATGCTTCAACTTTAATTTGGTATTATACAAATAAATGGTGTTGACATTTTATTTGGATACTTTCAGAAAAACATGGCTGGTTTTGTATAGTAGTCAACACCTCTCACACAGAATCACTACCATATAAACAGACAGGTAATGCTTGCTTTTAGGAAAAAGTGACAACTCCCGATTGTTTGTGATATAAAAGTTATTTTCTCCTATAAGAATAGCTAATAGCAGTTGATCACTCATGGGTCATACTAGTTTCTATTATTTCTGGGACTCAACTCATAGCAGGTGGTATAAAATAGGCTGGGGACATGTCCTTTAAACAATTCTAATCTAAGGCCAAAGGTCTTTGTTAAAACACAATTTCAAATCTAAATCAATCCCATACTAAGGAAAGAGGGGGCGGGATTTTGGATGTATCTCAGTGGTAAGATGTTTACTTAGCATGTACAAAGCCCTGGGTTCAATCTTTCTCTTTCACGTACATACACATTAAGAAAGTAAGAATCATCTACCATAGCACACTCTGCTCTCCATGAGGCATAGATGTGCTTGCTTCCATGACACACTGCCTTTGATAAGGTCTATTAAATGTGGTAGCCAGATACAAAGGCATATCAAGCAGGATTTATTGCCTCCACACAGGGAAGGTGATTCAGACAGGGTCTTCCTTAATTCACCTTGAAATCACTATAGCCCAGGCTAGCCCCATGCTTGTAATCACTCTGCTTCTGCAACCTGAAAGCTGGGATTACTAGCATGCATCACTGCACTTGGTTCCACAAAATTTTTATTTAATGTTTAAGCAAAACAACATAGGGTCAGAGTGAAAAATATCTCATGTTATTAAATTCAGATATTCCTAAGCCCCAAAGATAAGATTGTCATATGAAATTATAAAACATCCACTAGGAACTGTAAAACAGTGAAGTTATCTTCCAGTGTACATAAAACCTGGTATCCCATGGAAGGTAAGTGTTACTAGCAACGCTCCCAGAGCTTAACTGCACACAGACAAGAAAATATACATGCTACCATATGGCCCAAATCCATGAACGCTTACATAAGCATTCCAAGTCTGAAGTAGATCAGATAGCTTGTTTGTAACCTAGAAGAGGTGCAAAATAGCACATCTCCCAGGAAGGGCTCAGTAGGCAACTTTTAAGGTTTACTTAGAAATGCAGAGAGAAGTGATTAAAATAAATTGTGCAAACATGTATTACATCAATCTGTACAAATTATGAATTCAATGATGCATTAGCCCTGTATTCACACAATCAAAACATTATCAGTTACTTTCACTGCTGCTAATGCTTATGCTTCTAAGTGAAATGTGTTGTAAAATCAGGCAGAATGGGCTGCAGAGAGACTCTCATGGACTTGTAGATGAATAAGCAGTCCTTAATTAGCCCATCAGGTTAAGTGCAAGCATTAATGGGTCTTTCCTAAAGTCTAGCCTGACATCTTTCTCCAAACATGGCCAAGAAGAAAGTTCCATTAGCAATATTAATACAAGCTTAGTTGATCATTTTCATTCAATTAACTTCTTTCAATTAAATAGATAGCTTGACAAAAGCAGTGATAAAAGACCTGAAGGGACAGCTGATGACTCTCATGGAACATTAGTGTTCGAGAGGTCACTGGTACTAACCGGCCTGTAAATCTAGCATTCAATTTGGAAGATGCATTTCTTCTGCTCTCACTCCTTTAATGAGCAATTTTAGCTGACTAGATGTGTTTGCAGCAGAAATTGCAAGGGGTCAGTCAAGCACCTTTTTCCTGCTCTTTTTTTCACCCCAAGTCACCCCATTCCTGCCAGCACTAGAGCCATGCTACTCGGTAACTTCTTTTTCTCCATGGTTAGGAATAAACATTCTAGAGTAATTTAAATACAACATGAATTAAAAACTAAGATTAATTCTACCTTTGATTATATCTTATAAAAGAAAAAATTTTAGCACCAAGATCTTTTATTAAAAATTAAAAGTGAAAACATTTAGAATTTTTTATTATTACTTCAGCTTGTCTAAGAAAGTCTTAAGACATTTTACATATGAATTAACTATGAAAGCAAGGTTTTGATTTTTCATCTAGCACGTGAAAGTTAGAAGACTTATGTTTGTGGGTCAGTTCTCTCCTTTCACTGTGTGTGATACAGGGCTCAGCTCTAGTCTCCAGGCTTGGTAGAAAGAACCTTTACCTCCTAAGCCATTTCATCAGCACAAAAGCAATGATTTAAAATGAAGCAGATATAAAATAAAATAACAATCAGGCTTTTCTTTAAAGGTTTTACAAATTAAAGTTATGCCTGAAACCAACCTCCACATTTCTATTCTTCTGAAAGGAACTAAACAGAAACAAGTTTGTGCTGGATTCATTCTCCACTATGCCACATACCTTGAACAACTGAACCCATCGCTTCTGTTCCATCTGTATGCACTGTTGCATCTCAGAATTAGTAGTGACCCCAATACTCTGAAATGCGGTGACATATTCTTCCCGAACTTCTGGCTTTGTTTCTGGATATGCTAGCTTGATGATCCCCAAGCAGGCATCCCGAAGGCAGCGAGACAGTAGGATTAACTCCTCCAGAGTAAAAGGCATCATGGATGATTGTCTCTGACCTACAACTAAAACAACCCAATGTTCCACCATTTTTTTAAAATCAATATACACATTATGACTTAAAGAAGAGAGTGAGTGAGAGAGAGAAAAAGAGACAGAGATAAAGAGAGAGAGGGAGAGCCTTTCAATCACCCATGAAAACTGACAGGCCATAAGGCTAGCAGCAAACCCATTTTTCAAAATTCTCACCTTCTATGGGGTCACCGAAAAATTCATTGTCATGTATGGAAATCAGTGAATGACTGAACAAGGAGCTGAAGAGGTAAAAGAGTGGGATGATTCGACTAGAATCTTCAAAAGACATAGGTGAACCCCTTGATATCACCTGAAGCAATGGCACCATAGACCTAAAGTAGGGGCAGGAGAAGCAAAATGGCTATTTTAAGGTGAGTTTTAGCTTAGGAATTAAGACATAAGATACATATATTTAGTGAAAAATAAATTTATATCAACAATGAAACTAATTAAAGGAAGGAAAGGTCATGTCCAGTCCTCTCACCCTGAGACAACACAAGTTAGTAACTGGCACCAGAAAAGACAAGAGAGCCCACCAGGGGCTGGAGAGATGGCTCAGAGGTCAATTCCCAGCAACAACATGGTGTCTCATAACCATCTATAATGAGATCTGGTGCCCTCTTCTGACCTGCTGGCTCACATGCAGGAAAAATACTGTACAAATAATAAATAAACCTTTAAAAAGAGAGAGAGAGAGAGGACCCACCAGATCAACCTTCTTGGTGTGTTCCTGTTCCTGCCACCTGCAGGAATAAGCAGCTAGGGAGAGCAGAGAATTCCAAGCCAAAGTCCTGGAGAGTTTTAGATGAATATTTGGTTCCTGTATGGAACATAGTTATCCCCTCTCCTTGTATTTCCATTTAACAAACGCCAACATCTGTGGCAGGACAGAACATTTTACCTAGCTCCTTACTTTCAGGAAGGTTTATAACAGTTCTGCATTAAAGCCAAATTAAAACCTTCAGCTTCCACTTCTCTTGTGGGCCTTGTTTCTCCTGTCCATATTTGTAAGTGGTTCCCTTGCCTGCCACATGGATGGGCCTGGAGAAAACTTTGTGTCTCTACTGCTTACCACAAGCTGTGATCTGTTCCGTTCTTTCTCATGGAAGTCTGTCATATGGGAAACACAGCTAGTTCGTTCCAAATAAGAAAGCCTCCTGTCCCCTCTATATAGTGGAGACCTGAAGGTCATCATTACACCCTCTTGCCTCTCTGAGGATGTCTTCCACAAAAGTGACTTTGTTGTTGTTGTTTTGTTTTTTGGAGACAGGCTAGCCCTGGCTGTCCAGGAATTCAGGGATCCACTGGTCTTTGCTTCCCAAGTGCTGAGATTAGAGACCTGTACCACTACAACCAACTCCCAAAAGTTACATTTTGAGGAACAGGAGTGAAGGCGGAGAAACTAACACCACATTTGTATGATGGCAGAGTAGAAGCCTACCTGTTCTTACCAGAGGTAGGGGTGGGAGGGTTGCGGGAGTGCTGGGGGTTGGGTTGGTGAGTGAGGCAGATGCAGATCGGACTCTGAATCTGCATTGTGTTGCCTTCAGGGAAAGGTCTAGAATAACAGAAACTCAATGCAGCTCAAACAATCTGTAACTCCATTCTCAGATGCCCTCCTTGGGCACTGCACTCCCATAGGCATACATACTGTATACTTTACTACCAAAGCCAGGAAAGTGGAGAGCTGACTTCAGTACGCACAGTCCTATGAGAATAGGACCCAGCATATACTTCCTGAGCAAGCCCTCGCTATGCCACCAAGCTACCCACAAAAATTTTGCTGAGATTTATATAATATTTAAAGGAACAAGTGTTACACAGTTGCTGAGTGGCCAGTGTTTTCTACATTTAAGCACTGAAGAATCATTCCCACATGAATCCTGGTCCTGACATTACCATAAGCGACAGCAGAATCATGCTGGCAGGCAATTAAGGCTGTTAACCAACATTAATTTATGTGTTTTCTTAATTCCAAAAAGTGATCAAAAGAAGTTAATCATTCTCAGCTGAATGATGGAAAGTGGAGCGTGGAAGAAGAGTCACCAATGCATCAGTGGACTCTGTAGCCAGGGACAAATGAAACACAGGCCTTGCTTCCTGCTAGAAACACCAACTCAAACAACCTTCTGAAATCAGGTCCATCTGAAGAGACTCAGAAACAAATAAAATGTCCACAATTTAATGTGATGGGCACACCACCAAAAGCTGGCTGAATTACAGATAATCAATGGAACTTTAGATGAATCCCTACTATCTATATCTACCCTCAGAATAAGGATTTGCACCTATGTGTGGAGACTACTAACTCCAACTGAAGGGTTTCCAGATTTTCCTGCTGAATGGGCTCCTGCCTACAGATATCCTGAGGGCCCTCTGCAGAAAATACAGTGACCACAAGCAGAGTAGCCTTTTGGTACCTTTGGTACCAAAGGTTGCCTGTTAAAGAGTTGTCTGTTTGCTAACTGCCAATTGCTTCAGCCTCAGTAAGTCTGTCTCGTCTCAACAGAAATATTGGACAGAACACACTTGAATAAGAACACACCTTGCAAAACATCTGCCCATTGGCCTGGGCCTGGGCAGGCAGTGGTGATCCTGGCCTTTAATCCCAGCACTTGGAAGGCTAAGGCAGGCGATCTCTGAGTTCAAGGCCAGTCTGGTCTACAGAGAAAGTTCTAAGACAGCCAGAACTGTTACACAGAGAATCCCTGTCTAGAAAAACAAATCAAAACAGCCCCACCAAAAACATTTGTCCACCTCTAGATTTGTCAGCCTGGTATGAGGGACAGGCTATATCTCAGTTGGGCCTGGAACCTGCTGGCTATCTGAATGAGGCAGAGTCCCAGGTCTGACCCAGATTTCCCAGGTAAGCTAGTATTGCTGTAAAACTATCCTCAGACTAAATTCAATGTCATTTTTAGAAAATCAAGTGTGTCGTTTTAAATTTTACTCCCAAAAGTAGTATGATGAGATAGTAAGTAGGAATATATTATTATACAGTTTATGTTCCTGCAAGGGATTTATTTAATAAAATGAGTAAGTAACAAGAAACTCAAAATTCTCAACTGCCTTAAAAATTGCTTTAAAAACCTATATCTTTATTCATTGTAAAATAGTATTAATTATTTAATATAATTAACTGTATCATTTTTCTTTCACACATCATGACTCCATTTCCTCACCAAAAGACAAATGTCATAAACAAACAAGCAATTATCAAGCAAAGCATGCCAGTATCTCTGTTGCTAAGCTGGAGTACTCATAGGTCAATGATAATTTCCTGTTCTAATGATCTCCAATCTCCTCTTGCCCTAAGTAAACTGTTGTTCATGAAAGTTCAAGGTCAATGTCAGAAGGATTAAAATGTGCCAAAACCTTTTATTTTAAAATGTCTAAGTAGGAATCTAATCCAAATGTCTCTAATTTTTGTTGACTCCAGATAAATCACTCAGCCTTCACGAGTATCACTAGGCACAGTGGGCTGAGAAAATTCTCTTATTCAAATAAGAATCATTAAGATCAATGAAAAACATAAAATTCCATCCCATTAAGAGGTTTTCTGGATATGATGGCTGCTAGTACTCCAGAAGCTGAGGTAGGACTTTAAGTTCTAAGCCACTGGCTGTACAGTGAAACCCTGTTTGATTTTTGCTTCACTTAAAGGAAAGAAAAAAAACAAGTAGAGGAAGGGAATAGGAGTAGAGAGATGGTTCAGCAGTTACAGCACTGGCTGCTCTTCCGAAGGACTAGGGTTTGATTCCCAGAACCCATATAACAGCATACAACCACCAGTAACTCCAGCTTCAGGTGATTCGACACCCATTTCTGACCTCTATAGGCATAAGCCACACATGCTGTACATGAACATACATGAAAGTAAAATGCCAGCACACATAAAATGAAATTATTTTTTCAAAAAGAAAAACACTCAATGTCTGAAATTTAAAAACCAAATTTCCCTTCAGATAAAAGCCACATTCTAATAAAGTTTAGTTAGTTAAGTGTAAAATTAAGCACCAATTTTTCTTTTTGGATGTTTATGTGTGAAATTAAGGCCATTCAGAATACAAATTTCTAACATGACAGAACAAGTATAACCAGTAACTAAAAATGTCCTTACAACACTTTCTTTAGGCTGCCACTTTCCAAGCCCTTAGGTTCAATCTGTTAGCTTGTATAGCACGTACCCTGTTATCATCTGTGTTGTCATCGAAGAGATGAGAAACCAAAGGTGCCTCAAAAACCTGGCATTGAAGGCTAAACTGTAGAGAAGTCTGAAAACAGAAAAACAGAAGAAACAAAAATTTGTTTACTCAAGTTATACATCTATACAGTGAAGAAAGTACACAATTTAAAGAACACACATCAATACCACAAACACTCAGACCTGATACAGGCTCTTTGGTTAAAAAGAGCCATGTACCCCAGCTGCAGATAGGTGGGGCTCTCATCCCCTGTTACTGTCCTGAGACTGAGTCCAGGATCCAGCAGCCCTGAGGATGTATGGCTGCTTTCACTCAAGCTTAGGCTCCCCTCTCCACAATATGGCTTACTAAAACACAGTAATATTAATTTAAATTTGCTTGGTGCAGAGGTATATACTTTTAATCCCAACAGTTGGGAGATGGAAGAAGAAAGACCAGGTATTCAAGGCCAGTCTTGGCTATATGAGATCTGGTCTCAGAAACAAACAAACAAAACCAAATTTTATTCTAAAAATACAAATCCCTGTATGTGAGATAAAACCAACAAAAACACAGACTTAAGATGATAAAAATATGTGTTTGTAAGACAGGAATGCGACTTACTAGAAACATTTTGGAATAAAGTAGGAAAACAACAATTGGTTAGGTGAGTACAACTAAACAATTTTCAAAATGGATTAGAGGCACATTAGGAATGATCAGGAGATAAAAATTTAAAAGCAGTACCACCACGAGAGAAGACTGTATATTTTTAATATCAACACAGTAATCTCATGACTTTTCTATGGTCCCTCTGTTCCTATCATACACTGAGCCTAACATACAAAGAGGCAGAGAATCCAAATAATTAGCACCTCAAGTCAGCTTGTGGCAGAGCAAGCCCGGAATTGTTTGGAATGTCACAACCAAATCATTTGCCTACAGACTTTTCAGATGCCTCTTGTTCCTCCTATGGAGACGGTTGTAAGGGTAATTAAAAACAAACAAACAAACAAACAAACAAACAAAAAAACCCCACAAAAACAAAGAAACAAAAAAACCAAACTAGGCAGTGTGTTCCACAATTGACACTATTGGAAGATGTTTTATTTGCTTGCATATAATTGACTAAATTTTGCAAGAAGAGTATTAACTTAAAAGCCCATAGAAGGATTGGAGAGATGGCTCGGGTTAAGAGCACTGGCTCTTTCAGAGGTCCTGAGTTCAATTTCTAGCATCTACATGTTGGCGCACAACAATCTGTAACTATAGTCTCATGGACCTCAGGTGACCTCTTCTGATGTGCACATCTATGTACATTCGGACAAAACATCCATACACATTAAATAATCTCAATTATGCCAGCTAATTTCCTGTATTTAATCCTGTATTTCATATATATTATTCCATATTTGTATTTGCTGAGTACACAATCAGAATTATAACTACTATCTTTAAAATTTCACTCGTTTTAAAAGGTGTATTGTGGTATGAAAAAATGGTCCTACGAGGGGCTGGAGAACGATCTCAGCAATAAAGAACATTTGACTATTCTCACAAAGGACTGATGTTCAATTTCCAGCACCCACATAGCAGAACTCTGGTTCCAGGTGATCCAATACTTTTTTCAATCCACAGGCACCAGGCACACATGTGGTGCACATACATTCATACAGGCACTCACATGAAATAAATAAGTCTTCCAGATTTATTTGTTTTATATTTGAATGTTATATCTGCATGTATGCCTGCATGCTGGGAGCGAGTGTAAGATCCCAGTAGAGATGGTTATGAGTCACCATGTGGTTGCTGGGACTTGAACTCAGAACCTCTGGAACAGCAGATAGTGTTATTAACAGCTGAGCCATCTCTCCAGCCCCAATAAATAAATCTTGAGGAAAAAAAGGAAGGAGCCAGGCCATGGTGACCATGCCTTTAATGGCAACACTCAGCATTCCAGAAGCAGAGGCAAAATCTAAATGACTCTGGTGCACATTTTTCCAAGTTTACTTACATCTTTCCCTACTTCTTTTTATATTGAAAGTAAGGTCTCATATAGCCAAGGATGGTCTTGAATTCTTGATCCTCCTATATCTACCTCTCCAAGCACTATATGCACATGCTACTAGACCAGCAGTACATTATGTCTTGAGAATTCTCATAAATGTTTAAAAATATTTAGTAGTTTTCAAAACTTACAGACATTATTGTAGTAGTCACTTTCACAAAACAGTCCTATTTCTATTAATTACTGCGTCTAAAGGAAAGCTGCTTGAAGTTAGCTTAAACTCTATACAAATCCAAAATAGTATTATTAAAATGTTTAAAAGTTTTAGTTTTATATGATCAACACTCATGATGAAATAAAATCCAAATTTTAAAAAATGAACAGTTTATTAAACCTACTGATTATTCTGACAATGTAACTTAAAAAAACATTAAATCATAGATGAAGAAATGAAAGGTTTCCAGTCTTACTGTTTTCTTTAAAGCATTATAGAAATACTTATAATCCACAAATAGTATATAATAGTTAATGCTGCATATACAACAAGACACAAAATGTAGTTGCTAGTGTAACTATCTACCCTAAATTATAAAAGGACAAGATGCGAACCTGTAACCCAAGAGCTAAAGAGTCATCATTACCACTGCATGTTAACAGTGCTGAGAAGACACAGGGCACACAGCTGTCTAAATTATAATGACTAATAAAAAAAATCCAATTGAATTGACTTATTCTGTTAGATTTTAGAGGAAAAATCAAGCTTATGTGGAGGCAGAACTGACTTGGATGCCTCACAGACACTTTAATATTAAAACTACAGGCTACTGACTAATACACATATTCAAAAATTTAATCTCAGCTTTTAAGCTCAGTTAATAGAGCAAAGAACCAAGTCACAAAGAGCATGAAGAGCATGCCAGCCCCACTTTAAGGCAGGGAAGAAGGAGGAGGGTGTTCAGAGTAATTGCACAGAGGAACAGGATCAAAGAACAAGCCAGTGATTAAGGGTGTTTAAGGCAAAAGCATTTTGTAAGCAAAAGTAAAGTTAGTAAGGTAACTAATAATACTTGAAGAAAAGATGACCCTGAGAGGTAACAATGCAAAAAATGTAAAACTAAGCAAACGGTACCCACAGGTGAGCCTTACATCAGACTAAGAAACTATTTCTGCTTTTTTGATAATCTATCTATCTAGCAAAACATGGCCTGAAGAACAAAGTTCTGACAAAGTATGTTGACTCAACATGCATTGGGCTCTTTGATGAAGATATAACCAGCTATAACCTTACAACAGTGTGTCTGATAGGATTCCTATGAGAAGGGCTTGTTCTAATCTGTCTGCAGTAATCCCTAACCACACTGACTAGTATGACTGAGGATTTGAATTTACTTATGTACTTATACTGTGCAGGGAATAGTATTTCAATGTTGTGGCCCAGAGAGGTAAATGATGAGCCCATTTTTACTATAATGAAGAAGAAAGCAAGTTTCTGGGAAATGTGGGATTCCTAGTGGACAACATGATAGCCCATATCACATGGCTCTAGCAGTTCAACAAGATTCTGGAGCTTTAGAAAGTTATTAAATGAAAGACAGACATTTAAGAGCCAGAGTACGAGCTGAGAGAGAAGAACTATACAGGTAAACAGAAAAAAAGCTTAGTAAAAACAAGAAAACAAACAAACAAACCATGAGGGAAACAAAGCAAGAGAAGCCCACGAGTATTTAAAAAACAAACTACCACCAATCAGTATCAAAAAGAATGAAAATAGAATATCTATAAAGGGGAGCACGTAAAAAAGGTCAAAACAATGAGGGAGGAATAGTCTTGTGAGTTTCAGCCAAAGCAATACTATTTTGCAGCAGGCCACTGTTCAGCTTTCCCAATACACTGAGACTATGAGCCAGAGTGCAGCAGAACAAAAACAAACTTCCCAATGCCAGATAGCTCTGAGACCTTTAATGAACTTACTAAGAACAAGGATAACTGCATAACAGCACATAACTCTTCTAGACCTGGTTTGCTTCTGCCATCTAATGGGTGCTGCATAATCGTCAGGCTCTATAAAGGAACACGGGTTGGGCTGGTAACTAGTGAATGTAGCTGCCAGAAAGCTGTCCAAAGGTGTGTAGGCCCTCCCTAATCAGATCACTTACTCATCAAACTGGCCTGGCTGGAGTCATTTTCTAGTCTGTGGGTACCAGTCCAGTTCAGACAGATATACACACTAGGCCTATCAAAAACTGCACAGTTGGTTGGGAGGGAATGAGGGAGTGGGATACAGCTGGGATACAGAATTAATAAAATGTAACTAAAAAAAAAAACAAACAACAACAACAACAAAACACCCTCCCCTCCCAAAGTCTGTTGAGGAAGGCAGGCAAACCTGAGGGAGCTGATGGGGGCCCTGGTTGGCCATCTGGATATAACAAGAGAAGCTGCTGTGCAGACTGGTTGGGCAGTGATAGTCAAAGGCCCACAGTGCTCATCTCAATGAAGCACATCTGCAAATGTGCACAGATCCATTCAGTGCTTCTGGAAGTGGAAGGCTGGAGCACCTCATGTCTCTGCTGATACTCCCTCACTAACTTCAAATCTCTGAAACAGAATGGCACTCTGCCACCTTTATAATTTAGTCGGATGACATTTATTCATAATTTAAAATAGGAAGACATAATATTTAAAAGAAAAAGTTAGGTACAAAGTTTCTTCTCAAAAAGAAGTTTGTAACAAACCTAACAGTTTTTAAAAAAAAAAAACTTAGGTGCCATGCAGTGGTGGTACACACCTTTAATTCCAGTACTTGTGAGGCAGCCCAGCCTGGTCTACAGATCAGGTTCCAGGACAACCAAAGCTACACAGAGAAACCCTGTTTCAAAAAAAAGTGTGTGTGTCTGTGTGTGTGATGACTTGATAGCAAACTCAACACAACACTAGAGTTAAGAGTGCTCCCCACCTCTGCAACATTCTAGCTAGCTATCACTTTCCTGAGTTTTTGTAAGTGCAGCCAATCTTTTTATACAATGAATACACTGTCATCCTTTTTTCCAATTTTATGGAGAACTGAGCTCTTACGTACAGATCTCTTTTTTTTATATCCATACTTGTCTCAGAAATCTCGATCAGTGTAAAAAGAACCACCTGATGACCAAATCTAAAAAATTAAATCTATCAATCCCAGTTCTGAAAACAGAAAATATTCAAAAAACAAAAACAAACTGAAAGCAGATTAAGTCCACAAGTCTATTTGCTGTTTTTTGCTATATGCGGCAAAAAAAGCATAAATTTAAAAGTATATTATATTAAAAAACAAACAAACAAACAAAAACACAAAGAGTCCTGGAATAGTTGCTCAAAGGAATAGGGCTATACTCACAAAATTGAGCAAACACAGAAAGTTGCTTTAGTCTTTAAACATCTTTGGAATGAAACACAACCAAGGCATAAGTCCAACATATATCCAACAATTACCAACCAAAGCAAGAAACTCCTTACTATACAGCATGTGTCCCAGTCAAGGTGAGAAGCCTTCAGGTCTCACACCTGCTCTACTGTAATTGACTACAAGGAATGAATGGCTCATTAGAGCAGAGAGCCCAGGTGACAGGCTGTATTTTTTTAGCAGGGTGTGGTAGCCCACGGCTGTAACCCCAGCACTCTAGGAGGCAGGGGCAGGCAGATCTAGAGGCAGAGTTCAAGGCCAGCCTTATCTACAAAGTGAGTCTAGGACAGTTAAGGCTACACAGGGAAACCCAGTCTTGAAAAACAAAACAAAAAACAAAGCAACAACAAAAACAAAACAAAACCCAACCAATCAAAACAAAACAAAAAAAAAAACAACAGGTTTTTTTTTTGTTTGTTTGTTTTTGTTTTTTTTTTACTGTTTTTTAGTCAGGGTTTCTCTGTTTAGACCAGGCTGGCATCAAACTCACAAAGATCCGCCTAAGTGCTGGCATTAAAGGTATGTGATACCACCACCACCATAGATTTCTTTCTCTGTTTTTTTCTTGTTTTTGTTTTTAACTGACCACAGTAATTTGCCAAAGATATCATGACTAGAAGGCGCTATGAAAAAAAAAAAAAAAAACTAAAAAGAAATTCAGCATACTGATGCACAGGTATGAGTCTAAATTTTAAAACGGAAGTTGAGGTCTAAACATTCACATTCAAGACAGTATTTCAAGTAAAACTAGCTGAACTAAATTTGCTACTAAATCACTCAGGGCCAGGAAGAATATATAATAATAAATGGTTTCAAAAAGGAAAACAGACTCATTTTTATGAATGGTTTGGCAAATCCAGTATCCTGTGTGCTCTTCTATAAGAAAACAGACGAACAGGTCACAGTCCACACTCCATGAATCAGAGAGATGGCACACTCTCCCACCTGCGTACACCGACCCCAAGAGACCTGCCTGACTTTGGGCACCATCATACGGTGCTGCACCATCAGTGTGTGGCAGATGGAAGCCATCCTGGTGAAGACCTCCTCACTGGCCGAGTCCCTCCACACCAGGTTCAACAGGGTGTTGGTCTGCTGCTTCGTATCTAGCTTTCTCAGACACTCTTCGGTAATGTATGGGGCTGAGACCCTGCCATCCTCCTAAACACAACAGAGAAATGAGTCTGAGTAAGTGGAATGCTGCTGAAACTTGCCTACCCAGCAAATCACCTGTCACTTTACATCTTTCTGAAGAGAAAACACAAAGCCTTACCTAATAATTAGCCATATCCCATTAAGCTCCCAATATAATTCCAAACATATCCATTGAGGTAATCTAACTCCTCTAGAGACATAGAAACCGTCAGACATCAACTCTGTCTACCACAGTAATAGAGCAACTATGAATGCTCAAGTTTTGCCTACAATTCAGCATATTTTTAGTACATCTTAGGAAAAATTCATTGCATGTATCATAGATCTGAATTGTACTAAGATAGGAAACCCACTGAAACTATCATTTGATGACATTTCTACTTTAGATTATAAGACAGTTAACAAAAAATACAAAGGATATACATAATATTTAATAAATTTGGCGTTTGATATCTTAATTTCTCTTTGTTTGATGTACTGAATAAAATCTATGACATATGGTTTACTAACTTAGTATTAACTAAAGATACATGCTTTTTTCCAATGTATGTGCATGACAAAATATATATAAATATGAGAATATCTATGGTAGTTCTGCCAACTATACTGTTTGAAGGCTTGAATATTCAATTTATAGTAATGTACCAAGTCCAACGCTCCTCTAGAGTAAAGTGAACAGATTGTATTGAAACCCTGAAGTCAAAATAACGAAGGTAAACTTTTTTGGGGAGGGGTGAGACCTGGTCTTGCTACATATACATAGTTTATGCTGCCCTCAAACTCATTAGGTAGCTCAGGGTGGTATTAAATTTGTGATTCTCCTCCCTGGGTTTCCCAAGATTATAGTAGTGAGCTTATGCTTCGCTTATAAACCAACTCTGACCTTAAAAAGGCCTCCTACAATCAAATTAAGTTCTACCTAATTAAGTATCAGAGGAAGAGAAAAGGCAGTAACATGAACATAAAGGTTCTGGCCCCAAAAAAATTACTGATAAATTATCCTAAGTTATCTACTCAGTAAAATGATCTACCTATACTAACTCCCAGGTGGGTTTCTGTTTTGCTTTCTTTTTTTTTGTTTTTCCCCAAGAGGGTACACTGAGCTGGGTGTGGTGGGGCATGCCTGTAATCCCAGCACTTGGGGAGGAAGAGGTAGGCAGTTATCAGTGAGTTTGAGGGTAGCCTGGTCTACAAAGTGAATCCAGGACAGCCAAGGTTACACAGAAAAACCTAGTCTTGAAAAATCAAAAAGAGGGGACACTGCTTGGAATGAAACAGAATCTAAAACATGCTAGGTAGGAGAACAACAGTCTACCACTAGATAACATCCTCGATCCCACTGCCATCATGTAATTCTTCTTGTTTGTTTGTTTGTTTTGTTTTTCAAGACAAGATTTCTGTATGTGGCTCTGGCTGTCCTGGAACTCGTTCTGTTGAACCAGGCTGGCCACAAACTGGCCTCCCAAGTGCAAGGCCTAAAGGCTTTGGCCACAAGGCCCAGCCCATCATACAATTCTTCCCTCCCCGCCCCCAAGACAAGGTTTCTCTGTGTAGCCTTGGCTGTTCTAGAACTCACTTTGTAGACCAGGCTGGCCTCCACATCAGCGGAGGTCCACCTACCTCTGCCTCCCAAACACAGGGATTAAAGGCATGCAACACCACCATCCAGCCATGTAATTCTTAAGAGACAACAAAATATATTTAAACCCTTAAGAATTAAAAAGGAGTCAGGTGGGCTAGGGATGTAGCTCAGAGGTAGAGCACTGACCTAGCATACTCAAAGCCATGAGTTTAATCCCCAACCCTACAAAATAAATAAATGAATAAATTTAAAAATCTAGTTTTTCAGATTTCTGTGAATTCAAGGCCAGCCTGGTCAACAGAGTAAGTCCAGGCCAGCTAAGGATACACAGAGAAACCCTGGTTTGGGGGAGAAAAAAAAAATCTAATTTTAGCAGGTATATGATAGTGCATACCTTTAATCCTAGCATTCAGGAGGCAGACTCAGGGGTTCTCTATGAGATTCAGAGACAACCAGGGCAACACATTGAGACCTTATGCCACCCTCTCCGCCAAAAAGAGTTACGTGTGGTAGCTCACACCTGTTATTCTAGCACTTAAGAGTCAGAGAAATGAGGGCAGAAGTAAGGTGCAAGGTCAGCCTGGGCTATATAGTGAGTTCTAAGTCAGCTAGAACTACACAATAGGATCCTGTCTTTAAAAAACTCTGGAAACGGTGGCTGGCCAGAGAGCTCAGTTATTAAGAACACAGGCTGCTCTTTTAGAGCACCTGGGTTTAATTCCCAGGATCCACATGATGGTTCACAAATATCTTTAACTCCAGTCCCCAAGGGATGGAATACCCTCTTCTGACCTCTGAAGGCACTGTATGCACATTGTACACAGACAAACAGGCAGTCAAAACAACCCATAAACATACAAGAAAAATAAAATCACAAAACAAAACACAACAACAAAAAACCAACAAGGCAGGCTAAAAGGTCTGGCCCAGAAGTGAGTGTTCTTGGCTTATTTATAATTGAACAATTAGTTCTCAATCAAAATGTATGTAGAAGAAGAAACAATCTCCAGGGCAGTAGAAAAAAAAGAGGAAACAAAACTTATAACTGTGTAAGAGATTCCCTAAAGCCATTGTGTGCTACAGGGAGAGGGAAGACCTAAAGTGGAGCCGAGTGCGGTTTACAAAGATGGAAACAGTAACAAAACAAATCCTAAATTGCAAGTATTAAAGAATAGTCAGGCAGGAAACATATATGCTTCTGTTCTCAAGTCTCAGACTCTGCCCACAGGGAGGAAGAGGTTTCTATAACAAAGTCTATACCCACATCTTAGCATATACAGAAAACCGCCTGTATACAATGTTACTTCCTCAGCCTCTCTAAGAGGGAGCTGATGGTGGTTATGCAATAGCGAGGAAACTACTTGAGCTGTAAGCACAGCATTTATTTCTCTTACTTCTGTTGGATATCCGAGCCACTCAAATTGACTCTGGGATTAGAATTAGATTTAGAAATATGGGTATAAAAGGATTGGGAACAACCAGTTTAGCTTAACAGGGCTGCTTGCTCCCCTGGCTGCAGAACTAAGGCTGAGAAGCCAGAAGAGTACTTCTAGTATGGTAGCTTACAGGGCCGGTGGGCTGGTCAGTCTCCTCATTATCATCCTCAGAGTCACTGGTGGAATCAGGGCAGCCTGCACCGGTGGGTGAAGCAGGTAGCTGAGAGAGGAAAGTCTGAAGCACTCGCAGATAAACCAGTAGGCCATCCTCAGAGAGTGCTCCTTTGAAAGACATCAGCACATAGTTACTAAGAGTTAATTCAGACAGTTGGGCATCACTTTCTTTATCAAAAGAGGTACCTCTTTATGGGCCTTACTGTTTTAATTAAATCCAAACTGCTGCACGACATGCAATGTATTTTATCTTTGTCTCTGGGATCCTAAGACCAGAACACCAGCAGTATCTCTAGTCACTCCTGCAAGCTTCTTCTAGACACACCCACTGAGTTCTTGCTAGAAGATACTGAAGATTTAAACAACCTAAAGGTGGGGCTACTACCTAGATAGTTAGAGTGATGAGCAGTCCAGAGTTTTAATTTTAAGCTGAACCACAGCTTCTATGGAGAGCCAGAAGGGTTAGTAAAATTACAGCAAGGTTCTAAGCCTCTGCACATAAGTACCCTCCCCACAGACCTTGACTAGTATTATCACCACTGCTGACTGTCAGCTGCAGCCTTTATAATATAACAGTCGATATGCTTCTCAGACTCTCGTAAACTATCAGGTTGAAGAAAGGGGGTGTAGAAACCCCAATTTTTATTACTTGGTCAGAAGCACATGTAAAACAACCCATTTTGTGTAACAGGGTTTGAAATGTAGACAGTTTCTTGGAACTAAGCTTTCAACTTTCAATCTGTCCATCTCTCCAAGTAGCCAGTGTTAGAACTTAACAGCTGAGGGTTGAGGGAAAAGACCACGTCTTGCATCTACCTTACAGAAACGTGTCATGTAGACAGGGAAAAGTCTGGATTTTCAAGATTTCTAACAATTTGTGAAATTCGTGCTAAAATGTCACTTTACTCTTTTCCTGATTCATCTGCTCAGCTACTTATATAGGAATTAGGAAAGATTCATCTTATATTTCATACCCAAATAATTCTCGCCAACAGTTAAAACAAAATAGAAGAGCCATGGCACTCCATTACTCCGTTTTGAACATCGACTCTCTAGTAACAATAACGCATTCAGAAAGGGCTCATACGGGAACACAGTTTGTGCATCTGCTAATGCCGGAATGACAAAATGAAAAATTTGATCGGTGAAAGGTGCCCCCAGAAACTCCTCTGTGAAGGCCGAGAAAACTTGATGCCTGAAAGGAAAAGGGATTTCAAGAGAATCAAAACATCATACCTATCTAATCATGGAAAATCACTTCCCCAAATGTCCAAGTAAATAATCTATATTCTATATTATTCAGTAGAGACTAGAATTTGATCTTCCCTTTTCTATTAATTATCTTTTGTGATGGAACTAAAGAACAGGAAATAAATAACCATACCAACACAATACAAATATATTAAGCTAGGCACAGTTAAGGCAGATAAAAGTATACTATAAACTGTGAAACATGACATACTAATAAAAACAAAATAAACAAAACATGTGACTGCCCAGTCTCCGCTCACCCACCTTGCACCTTCAGGACAGGAGCTGTATGTAAAGTGCAATGGTTTTAGGACATTCTCCAACAAAATTTTTGCTATAGGGACTCGAGATAAATCGGAATATTCAATACTTGATGGAAGCTTGCTATTAATTAACAAGTAGAGAGATCTATAATATCCTAAAAGAAAGGAGAAAATTCATTTATATTTAATGCCTTTTTATTACAATGAAGAAGAACTTAAAAAATTTAAATACATTTATTTTGGGGAGGTTCAGAAGATAATGTGGAAAGGTCTGTTCTTCTACCTCATTGAACCCAGGAACTGAATTCAGATCATTAAGTTTTTGGCAAAAGGTGTCTTTACTCACGGACTTATTTCAACTGCCATCATCAATTTTTTAAAGCTATATGGTAGAAAGGGAAGGAATCTTACTTTACAGTTCAGTCTGGCCTCAGACTCAAAACTATCTTCCTTCCTCAGCCTCCCAAATGCTAGGGTAACAGTGGTGGGCCATCACATCCAGCTACACTCATTTTGCTAAGACATGAATGGCACATAGACTTTCATGTCCACAATGCCTACAATGTCAGCCTTCTCTTACTGTTACCCCCTCATTCAGAAGCAAATCAAGGACATAATTACTACAGTAAACAATGAAAGAATAAAGATTAAATATTTTAAAGGTATCATTATCACAGCTAAAAGTGATCATGGTCACATTATATCACAAACAGCTTCTATGTAATCAAGCTGGCAACTGTCTGGTGTTATTAATTTTATTAATCAACATGCTTGACTCCTAATCCCATAATCTCAGTAAGGTCCATATTGTGACTTTTTGATCCTTCTCCCAGGCACCTTAGTATAGAACTAATGCTGTGAGATCCCTTAGTGTTAGAATGAATTCATGAGTTCAGACACATTAACATTCCTCGGTCTAAAGTAGCTGTAATCCTCAATATGCTCATGCTACCAAGTGGCTGCTGGTAGCAGTTTGCTCTGACGGAAGGGATGCTTATCTCGCCTTGCTCGCCCAACTATGACTTGTGTGTCTGTAGGAGCTCTCAAGTTCCTTTTAGAGGAAACAACATACTTAAAAGCCACAACATGAGTTCAACGACTTAGACAGAAGTTTATACACACAACTTTTGCTGCTCTTCTTTTCTTAAGCTTCTTTTAGAGATATTTGCCCTTTTGTAAAAAAAGTAAAAAGGTTCAGGCCCTGTAAATACTTCATTTTGGGCACAGATACAAACATCTGCTTGGATTATTTCATGTGTGCTGACTATATGTATGTATGTACACCGCACACACATGGTTGGGACATGCACGGTTCAGAAGATAGCACCAGATTCCCTGGGACTGAAGTTACAGCCTGTTATAAGGCTGCCATGTGGGTGGGAACCCAGGCCCTCTAGAACAGCAAGAGTTCTTAATCCTTGAGCCATTTCTCCATCCCAACAACACAAGAGAACTTTTTGATAACAAGCCTACAAAGCTTTATACCTGAGCTATCATGGTCAAAGGACCCAGTGCTCTATTATCAATATTGTGTTGCAGCCAGGCAAAGGGGCCTTGTCTGTCATCCAAGCTTTCACCAGGAAGAGGCAGGAAGCTAGTGAGTCCTAAGGCCAGCCTGGGTGACAACAGTAAGACTGTCTCATCTCAAAAATCAAAACCAAAAAAGGAACATTATGCTTCAGAACCACTCCAATTCTGCCTAGTACACATTGATTACCAGTGTAATCACAAGCAAGTCTGGGGGAAGGGAGTCAGTTTTACTATAAAACTGAAAAGAATTTTTTTTTAAGAAAACAGAGTAAAACCGTGTGTATATCAGAATAACCAAGAGCATGTCTAGAATGCTAAGTTCTACACTGAATTGTACAGAGCAGTAACACTACAAAATAATTCATTAAAGCAACTGAAAAACAGCCATGCCACCGGACACAACCAAAGCACCAAAGCAGCAGTTTCAGTGGAAGATTTTCAATTTTTTTTTTTTTTTAGAAACATTTAAAAGAAGGCACAGCTCATGGTTATCTTAACAGTTTATAGGTTTCACTGTGGTTTTCACTACATCAGTAGTTTTCTGAAATTTTTAGCAAGTCAAGTTTTGGATTTTTTTACACCTACTAAATTCAACAAACAGTAATAAGACATTAATTTTTATAATTTTAATCTATATCAGCTAGAGTTAATCTATATAGGCTGGTACTTCAACAAAACAAGTTATTTATACTTTTTAACAGAAACTTATGGTTTTCAAGAACAACCAACTCCTTTTATGATTAACCAGATGAACTTGTTTGTTTTTTCTAAAACAAAGAAGAATTAACCTTAGACAGTGAAAAGGCTTCTGCATCTTCAGAGGCCAAGACAAACACTGGACTCGGTGTTGCTGTCACTCTCCCAGGAGGCACACACAACTTCTGTTGTGAGGATCACAGCATGTTGTTCAGAGCAGCACCCTCCTCAACAGCACACAGGCCTGAGCATGCCTCCACAATGATGCCCGCCTCCACAATGATGCCCACCTCCACAGGTCTGGCCCCCACTTACCATTATGAACCATGTAGTGCAAGATTTGTTCAATCACTGACACCACATAGCCAGAGTCTTGTAAAACAGGCAAGTATGTATTCTCAGATGAAAACACCTCAAGCATTCGCATTGGAAGTGCAACATTCAAACTGTCATCACTACAGTTCTGCAGCAATCTGTAAAAACAAATTCACACACTTACTAGAAAGCCAGAGTTGCCATTTTCCGGACTCCTCCAGCTCCTGTGATAAGCATGTGAGCTACTGCACCACTGCCATTGTCTCTGAAAATAAGCAGGGCTCAAGCAACAATGTTTAGACTCTTGAGACTTTTACTGTGTCAACAGTATCCCTTTAGCGGGTAGATATGAAAACTATACAGTCTCAGAGAGGGACAGCAGAGGACAACCAAGATTGCATCCCATGGATTGCTGCAAGAGAAGTATTTTTTCACCTGTTTAAGGCTTTCTAGAAAAAGTGCCTATATCTACAACAGTGACACCAGGACTGCCTAGGTCTGCAGGTCCCCAGCAGTAGAGTACAACATACTCTCTGGTCATGCATTGTCCTGACTGAAGCCTCTCTTCTTGCTAAGAGGAGGACTACAGGCAAAAGGGGTCTTAACTGTCACAGTCTGGTTTTAAGATGGACTACAGCCAGGTGTGGTGGTTGTATTCTAGTACTCAGGAGGTGGACACAGAGACAGAGGTAGAGGCAAATAGACTTTTTGTGAGCTCCAGGCCAGTTGGGACTCTGTATGAAGAGCCAGTCTCAACAAACAAACCAAAAATAAAAATAAAAACAGGCTCTATGCCTTTAGAAAGAAATTTTAACATGTCTATGTGTGTATGTGTATATGAGTACAGGTACCTGTGAGAAGCCAGAGTGTGTCAGAGCCCTTGGAGCTGTAGTTACCGGTGGTTGTGTGCTGGGAACTGAACTCCAGGCCTCTGCAAAAGCAGCAAGCACTCTTAACCACCAAGCCATCTCTCCAGCTCCTCCATGTCTTTTCTTAGAAGTACTACTCTATACCCCATACTTAAAAAGACATGAACAAACTTGAAAAGGAAACTGATGCCTGAGAGCAGAGCCATGGCTCCCACCAAGCACTAAATAAGCTGTATAAAGCAAAGGTTTCATTCAGGAAGAGAAAGCAGATTACTGTCAGATACACCATTCAACTACCCTTACAATGAAATACTAGGGCCTGACCAAGAGTCATCTAAGAATCTGGCTTTAACCATATTGAGGCTCAGATGAAAGTATTCATTATGACCTGTCCCTCTTTTCCACCTCAGTTTTAATCAGCTGGTTCCTTCTCTTTTCAGCGGCCCCCAAGGGGCTAGTCTTGTTAATCTTTCACAGAATCCATTGAGTCCTATCAAGGTTGATGTTCTTCTAGCCTCTAAAACCATGCATTTCAAGTGGCTCCACTGAAAACCCATATGTATCTTGAACTCCTTCACCAGAAGCCCAGTGCTGCCTGTTCTGCCTATCCTGCAGTTATTTCCAACATAACCAATGGAGGAAAGTGTTGGGAGGGTAAAGTTCTGGATGCAAATATCAATGGTACACTGTCATCACAGATTCTGTCTGTGATGATTAATGCAAAAAGGAACCCAAGAATGGACCGAGTAATTTCACCCAGTGCCTACTGCTAACCTGGGCCTGTCAACACAGGTGTCTGGCCTCTCTGTATTTAAGTAACACCAATTTTAATCATTTTCACAGACTAATAATGATATTGAGTTTTTATTAGCACCCTTCTTTTTAGAACTGGATGTGGAAGTATCTGGGGGAGTAGAGTGCTACCAGGAGACAGAAATTACAATGGTTCAGCAAAACATTCAACTTGGTGACTGCAACAAGTACTGACTCCATGCTGGCACAGTGGTGCATGACTTTATTAATCCTAAATCCAGCCTTGTCTAGATAGGCCAAAAAAAAAAAAAAAAAAAAAAAAAAATCCCTGCTGACTTGAGAAAGTAGGCAGTGAGTACCTGGTACAGCATCTTTTTACTCCCTTATGTTGAAAAAGAATTTTTTAAAGATTTACTTATTATGTGTACAGTGTTGTACCTGCAGGCCAGAAGAGGGCACCAGATATTATTATAGGTGGTTGGGAGCCCCCATGTAGTTGCTGGGAATTGAACTCAGGACTTCTGGAAGAGCAAGCAGTGCTCTTAACCTCTGAGCCATCTCTCCAGCCCTTATGTTGAAATTTTTAGGAAAAAATTTATGTTGTGTGACCTTGCTTAAAACTTTCCTTTGGCTTCCCTATTTACTCACACAAAGCCAAGATCCTTAAAACTAGCTCTTCCCTACAGGCTAGCTCTGACCTAGCACATCAAGAACTACTCCTAGCAACTGGAGAGATGGCTCAGAGGTTAATAGCACTGTTTGTTCTCCCAGAGGACGCGGGTTCAATTCCCAGCACTTACATGGCAGCTCATAACTGACTGCAACATCAATTCCCAATACCAAGGTATCTATCACCTTCACACTAATGCACATATAATAAAATTAAATAAATCATTTAAAAAAAAAAAAAAAACAAAAACACTCCTACCTCAAACTGATCTCCTCACCAAGACCTTTCCATTTGGCTACCTCATATCTTCTCATATCTACCTCATATCTTTTCCTTTTTAATCCTCCCAGTATTTGCTAACATCTATGTCTTCCTACAATGGTATCTACACTTTAGTACAGCACTTGAGAGGCCGAGACAATAAAGATGGATTCAAGGCCAGCCTGGGCTGAAAAACTAGATGCTATCAGAAAGGAAAAAAGAGAGAGGAGAGGGAGAGGAAGAAGAGAGAAGGGAGGGGAGGGGAGGGAAGGAGAGGGGAAGGGAGGGAGAGAAGGAAACAGAAAACCACAGGATATAGAGAGATGGCTCAGTGGTTAAAAGTACTGGCTATTCCTCCAGAGGACTGGGGTTAAGTCCAAGAACACACATGGTAGCTCACCTCTGTAAGTCCAGTTCCAGGGGATCTCATATACTTTTCTTGTCTCTGGCCTCTTTGGTGTACAGTCATATGCACCAAAACATCCATATACATTTTTTTAAAAATCAGAAAACCAATAAAATAAAACAAAGCTGCTTTCCAAAGCATGTAAACACTAAAGTTATCTCAAACATTCTCTAAGTTTCCAACTCTGACAAAAGTTACCTGCAACAAAGGCTCATCAACCTCTTTATTTGAAATAAACATGTCAGTCTCTCTGATCCATCCAACTGCTTGACAAACAGAGAGCTGTGTTTAATTAAGTTCTGATATAGCCATATCTGTAAGAGTAAAACATAAAAAATACAGTATTTAACCCATAAATATTTGCTTGCTTATTTAAATAATACTAAAAATGTCTTTACATATTTTCCACACTTAAATAATCTAATCAAAACTTGATAAGAGTAAGGTCTCTAAGTGAGAATATTCAATGTTAATTTACATTACATTAGTCTCTAAACAAAGAACACATAAAGCTCATTCTATTTAAAGCAACAGTAACACATATGCAAAAGGAAGCAATACACCAGAAGAACACAGGGGAAATCCAGCACTAACCTGAAATTGCCTTTCTGTGTATAGGCTTGTACACTCTCAGCATCCTTTCTTTCTGATTCCTTTCTCTAACGCAATGCCCTACTTAAGGGTTTGTTGTTGTTGTTTTTAAGTTATCTTATCTACCCATATTTACTACAGGGAAACTTGCCCCACACACTCCTCATAGGAAGGCAATCAATCATATAACTGGGCTGGTCATGTGCCCACCCTTTTGAGATACAACTACTGGCCTATGAGTTTAGTAAAGTAGAATGTTAAGATTCGGTTGCTTGTGTTCACAAGGCTTGACTATAAACAGTATGCATGTGGATGCCGCAAATGACTCTAAAAACTCAATACCTAACAAGGACTCTCTTCTATTTTCTCCACTATGTGTTTATAAAATAGGCTCGTATTCTGTTTTCATGTCATAAGACCTACTTATATTGCCTGAAAATAGAAGATCACTCTGAAATATAGGGGGTTATGAATGTGTCAAATGAGCTTTGCTTTGACTATTATCTTTAAGCAGTTTCTCCTTGATATGAACATTTCCTTAATATGTTTTTAAAACACTGAAAATAATAGGAAAGTATCTTATCTAGCAAATTATAGCTGGGAGGAAGTAATTCTGTGATACACTGTCGACTTCCATATGTCAACAGATATAGCTTCTTAAGGCATCTGGGGCCACCATGTCCATTTTCATGGGAACCAACATAATACAAACTTTCTACCTTATCTAAAATTTTGTGGCTCCTATCAACAAATAAAAATAAGACAAAAAACTATTCATGATAAAAAGCTAAGAGACAGTTGTAGGAACTCCAAGAATAAAATATTGGTCCCAGGAGTCCAACTCAGATCATCACACTTGGGTACACGTGCCTTTAACCTGCTGAGCCATCTAGTCCTCCCCCAGATTTGACAAGTGACTGATGTACATTATCCAAAAAGCTGCACTCATTAAATATGTTTTGCTTAATTTTTGTTATTTACTAAAGGTGGATCAGTAAATATTTAAAACTATTTTGCTTTGTACGTGTTTGTTTCTGTAGTTTTAATGTCAACTTGACACAAGCTAGTCATCTGAGAGGAACCTCAATTGAGAAAATGCCTCCATAAGATCCTGCAGGCAAGCCTTTAGGGCATTTTCCTAATTAGTAATTCATGTGGGAGAGTCCAGACCATTGTTGTTGGGTTCATCCCTGGGCTGGTGGTCCTGGGTTCTATAAGAAAGCAGGCTGAGCATAACACAAGGAGCAAGCCCATTAGCAGCACCCCTTGCTGGCCTCTGCATCAGCTCCTGACTCCTGGTTCCTGCCCTGAGTGCCTGACCTAATTGACTTTAAACTCTTTCCTTCAGTTGTTCTTCATGTTTCATCAGAACAGAAACCCTAACTGAGACACACATTTGAGGTAAGCCCAACAGAACTCTATCTCCAGAGCCCCAAACTATTCTTACACATCTTAAGTGTCGACCAAGGATGAATGACTATTAGTAACCAAAACAAACAAACACACCCCCCCCCAAAAAAAAAACCAAGAACGTAGAGAGACATAGAAGAATAAGGAAAAGCAAAACAAAGGCTTTCCCAGGATAACAACAGGCCTAGACAGTACTAAGAATAGCACGAAAGAAGAGGCAGTCCAAGTCTTATGAAAAGTTGCAGGAAGAATGGAGCATAGAACTGCTGCCAGGTGGAAGAAATCAAGAGATTCAAAGAAAAAAAAAATCAATTAAAAGTGAGGCAGGTACAAACTTAAGTATAGTTTAAGGTAAACTACACACAAAAAGGAAAAATGCAGTCATAGCACTGTCTTGGCAGAGAACCATATTAACGTCACAATAAGAAATAGAGTCGCTGGGCAGTGGTGGCACACACCTTTAATCCCAGCGCTCAGGGAGGCAGACACAGGCAGATCTCTGTGAGTTCAAGGCCAGCTTGGTCTACAAAGTGAATTCCACCACAGCCAGGGCTGCACAGAGAAACCCTGTCTCGAAAAAACAAACAAATGAATAGATGATAGATAGATGGATGGATAGACGTGTGTGTGTGTGTCTGTGTGTAAAGGGGAAAAGGGTAGACATAAAGGTTTAACTCTGCATTTAGTACCACTTAAAAATTATCCAAGGTGACAACCTACTTTGTTTCTAAGTGGAAACTGGGAAACTAATTAGGTGATTTTTCCCACAGGAACACTGTTCTCGCATGTTTGCTAGCAAACTGAAATCTCTTCCAAACTTACTTCTTTGAGAAAGGGTCCCACTTGTAGCTCAGTTAGTCGCAACTTACCACAATCCCTAGTGCTTGGATCATAGGCATTCACCATCACATCTGATTTAAACTCACTTTTTTGCATCAACTGTCATGAAAGGCATTTTCTCTATTCAGTACTTCACAATCTGCACATGAACTAATTCCTTTACATGTGCCTGGAGCTGTGGTCAAACCCTTCATTTCACTCCAAGGTTTCACTGCCAGCTTCTGAAGCAGGTCTGTGCATGCCTTTTAAGAACCAGATCATAGAAGAGCTCTCATATACCAAGGTGCTCTGGAGAGACTCCCAAACCTACATGTTTTATGGTCCATGGCAACCTTTCCATATTAAGGAATAGGGAGCCCTAGGGTCAAGGCCAGCCTTTTGAGAGAGAAAGTTACATGGCCTGCTATTGTGCTTCTAGGACTTCAGACAGGAGTCCAGATGGCTGCCCAGAAGCAAAGTCCAGAATGGTGGGTAGATACACTGCTGTTGTACTTCTCTCTCTTTTTTAAAAAAAAAATTATTTATTTTTGTACATGGACCTGCTGTCTGCATGTTTGTCTGTGTACCACATGGGTGCCTGGTGTCCTTGGATTCCCTGGGACCAGAGTTAGACATTTTTGAGCCAACGTGTGGGTGCTGGGAATTGAATTTGGGTCCTCTGGAAGAGCATCCAGTGCTCTCAACCACTAAGCCATCTCTCTAGCCCCCCTGTGCCTTTCTTGATCATTTTCAGTTATACAAAGTTCTTTCATGCCCTAGCCTAGCTCAAGTTCAGGCTGCAGAGCTGGATCTACAGCCAAGCTCTAGACACACAGCAGAGCAGCCTTTGCCTTGTACTTGATCCATGTAGGGGCTCTGTCTAGCACACAGTTTTTATAGACAAATAAAAATGTCTAACCTAACAATTATATGCAAATCTCATAATATTTCCTAGAAGCCATGAAACATAAGGGTTTGTCTTTCTTTTTTGCTGTTGTTTTGCTTTTTAAGACAATGTCTAATGTGGTTCAGGCTAGCCTCGAACTCCTGATCCTGTTTCCGTGGCCTGAATGTTGTTAGATATGAGCCATCACACCTAACTACAAGTTCTACTTTATTTTATTATTTTTTTTATGAATATCACACATTTTATTTACTCATTTCTTTATAGACATACCTTGGGTTATTAAGTTCTACTTTATTAAGAACACAGTTCATTGACACAATGCTCCCTCTATCCCTCATTAGCAATAAAATCCTAAAATATTTTAGAGAAATGGGTTACAATGTTCTTAACGGGACCCTATATTTAAAAACAAAAAGTAAAAATATATATGCACATAAACAATATTGAAGATGTACCTCACAGCAACTGGACAAAGACAGAGAGGCTGCTGTACAGAATAAAGTGAGCCACACTGACAGACTGTCTGCATACCCTTATAACATTTAAAAGTTCCATAATAAAGAAATCAATTTAAAATGTATATTGACTTTTAAAAGTAAAACACATCAACACAGAGGTCGCCTGTTAGAGCTGGATGAAAAGAAGAAAGGAGAGGGACAAGAGAGCTCACAAACATTTAGAATCAGGGTGGGATTATCTGGCTTCCTGGTCTACTTCCACACCACACCCAAAACAAAGAAGATGGAAAATAGGCCAATAAAGCTAAGTGAAAATGTGTTTATACTCACCAAACGTTTGGAGTCTTCACTCTGTTTGTAAAAGAACAGAAGCTGCCTTACCAAGAGGGTAAGGTTGGGACCATCAGCAAGGCAGAAGGTGCCACCAGTCTGAGCTGAGTCGGCACACTGGTCAAATGCACTTCTTTGGATGGAGTACTGGAAGCACAGAAAGCCATGTGTCAACATACTGCTCAATAGTTTTCATGATGGAAATAAGCACGGAGTATTTTATAGGTATGATGACTAAAAACTAAGATAGAGTTACTGGACCATCGGTGAAAGATTAAAACTCACCTATTCATAAATCTTTAAGAAAAACACATTTTCTTAGCAAAATTTATATAAGACAGATATACTATTTGTACAAACTAATATTATATCTAAAATAAATTCTTATACAGGCTTCTAATTCCCTCCTAGTTTTTCTTTTTCTTTCCTCCTCCTCCTTTTGTTTATTTCTTCGTTTTGTTGTTTTTGCAACATGATCTCTCTACATAGCCCTGGCTATTCTGGAACTCACCATGTATCTCAACCAGGTTAACCTTGAACTCTTATAGAGATCTGCCTGCCTCTGCCCCCCTGCCCCCCATGCTGGGACTAGAAGTGTGCACCACCACACCCAATTTATTTTTCTTAATTTTATACTTATTTATTTTGTGTATGTATGTGGGTATCTGAAATGGAAGTTTTGGCTTCTTTAAAAACTCAGTTATGTAAATATGCTTTTGTTTTAATCCTAAGTGGGATTTTAGTTTGGGCTTTGGTTTGTCCACAGCTGAGAACTGCCTCCTGTGGGGTGTGGTCTTTGACAGCTGGTAATAACCTGCCCGATACAGCACAGAGAGGGACATTGTCTAGGACTCTGAGGGATATAAACACGAGAGAAAGAGAAGGGGTGGCAGTTTGGAGAGACCAGAGATGGATAATGTGGTGGGCTGACGAGACAGGGAAAAGATGACTTGCTGTGCGGTGCCTAGGAGGAGATAGATAGAGAAGACTGCTTGCTGCTTTTGCTGCTGAGAGAGATTGGTATAACCCCAAAAGAACTCATCAACCCTGAACAGCTGGGAGAAGTAAGGGGTTTGTAGCCCCTCTCCCCACTCACCTTCTCTCTCCTACCTAGGATTACAGGGTTGGTTGAAGGGAAGTGGAGACTTAAATACCCCAAATAAAATAAGAGTGTTAAAATGAGTGCAACACATATGCTTGTGTTTTGGCATGTTATGTGGACATTATAGGAGCTGGCTGTCTCCTTTTACCATGTGAATTGTGGAGACTAAATTCAGGTTGTCAGGCTTAGACTTTACCTGTGAGCCATTTCTCCTGCCCACTCCCATTTGTTTTTCTTGTTGTTGCTGTATTTTGCTTGTTGGCTTGTTTTTCTTTTTTCAAGACAGGGTTTCTTTGTGTAGCCTTGGCTGTCCTGGACTCCATTTGCAGACCAGGCTGGCCTCGAATTCAAAAAAATCCACTTGCCTCTGCCTACCCATTCCCAGCCCCACCTCTCTGTTTTAAGAACTTACTTGTTGTTTTCTGTCTCTATAGCCGCGAATAAATGACTGAATTATTATTGCATTTTTCAATCTTCGCCTTTCTTCCTGAATAATGAAGGAAGGAAAAAAGAAGCAATCAGTTAGACATCAGTAAAAATGACATTTAGCTGTATGCTCCATAGACAAGATTCATTCTTTTAAGTGTACCACTCTCTGAACATACATTTTAATGATTCATTTTCATTATATTTTGTTTGTTTCTTTGTACACAGGGTCTCTCCATGTAACCCTGGTGGTCCTCAAACTCACAAAGATCCTTCTGCCTTTGCTTCCCAGGAGTTGCGATTAAAAGTATGTGTCACTATGCCCAGCACTGTAATTTTTTAAATTACATATCATGCCTGTGTGTGGGTATGTGCATGTGAGTGCAGGTGCCCTTGGAAGCCAGAAGCATTGGATTCTTTGGAGCTGTGATTATAAGCTCCAAACAGTGTTGGATCTTCTATGGTTGTAAGCTGCCAAACATGAGTAGTGGGAATTGTACTATGCATTCTTGAATACCGAGCTATCTCTCTAATCCCATCACTAAACATATTTCTAATGTACTGAAAATTATGTAGCCATTACTACCACCTTTTTTGTTGTTAAGAAAGGGTTTCTCTGTGTAGCCCTGGCTGTTCTGAAACTCACCAGACCAGGCTGGCCTTAAACTCAGAGATCTGCCTGCCTCTGCCTCTTGAGTGCTAAGATTAAAGGTGTGTGCCACCACTGCCTAGAGTATTACCACCACCTTATTTCAGAGCATTTCATCATTCCCCAAAAGAAGCCCTTTACCTATTTTAGCAGTCACCCTTCATTCCTTGACTGAACCTTCATACACTTTTCTCAATGGATTTTCCTAGTCTGCGCATCTCATTCAATAGCGTCATTCAATCTGGCCTTTTTCACTTGGCATGGTGTTTTCAATGTTCATACACTCTCTGGCATGTCAGCATATCATTCCTTTTTATGGCCAAATAATATTTTATCATACACTTATCTCATATTCTGTTTATCTGTTCATCAGTTGGTAGGCAATTGCCCTGTTTCCACTGTGGGCTATTATGAACAACAGTGCTATAAACATGTCCACTTTTTTTGAAGGATATATCCTTGCATTTCTTGAATACAAACATTTCTATGACGTTTTATAAGATGCTACCACCATTTTACAATCCCATCATAGATATATGAAAGAAAAAAAAAGGAAAGAGAAAAGGACATAAAAAACAAAGTGTCAGACACACTGCAAAACTTCCTCAAATAGTGGAAAATACCAACAAGTAAATACCTTTCCAGGTATTGCATTTGAATCTCAACTGAGGCGACTTTACCTGTGCAACTGGTGATCTGTCATAACTGGAGGGAAGAAATGCTGCTGAGAGGATAGTCCTCACATATGAATAACATTCTATCCAAAAACGTTAACAGTGATGATGCTGCAAATTAGTTTCTGATATTATTATGTCTCTGTACTAGAAATGTTCTTCCTTCAGCTTGCACAGCAGCAACCTCTCAGCCTTCTCTCTCATGACCCTACCTTCAGTGCCCATCTATCTCAGCCTCCTCATTGATTAGCCATGACTCTATTGTCTTAACAGCTCTCAGGATCATTTTAGTCCTTGGCTATTACCACCACAGAGCAAGGTCCCTATCTGTCTTGTTTACTACCTGTATCTCCAGAAAACACAACAGAACCTGGCAAACCACAAGCTCTCAGACATCTATTAAATGCAAAAATGAATTGTTGAAATAACAAAACCCAGGGCAGTGGTGGAGACAGGCAGATCTAGAAGTTCAAGGTCAACCTGTTACATAGACAGAGTTC
This sequence comes from Psammomys obesus, assembly GCF_907164565.1. Lineage (NCBI taxonomy): Eukaryota > Metazoa > Chordata > Mammalia > Rodentia > Muridae > Psammomys > Psammomys obesus. The sequence continues at coordinate 8,741,723 of NW_026592118.1, forward strand.
CAGGAGAGCCAGAGGCTACACAGAAATAACAAGACCCATGCCAGGCCTACAGAGAGACCCTGTCTCAAAAAACAAGTAATAAACAATAAATAAGTAAAATAACAAGACCCAAAACTCGTATCTAGAAAAGCAGGCCTTACAATATAAGTTATGATTAACCATCGAAGTTATTTGAAGTAACTATGCCCAAAAGATATAACATCAAAGTCAGACACAATGACACAAAACTGCAATTCCAGCAATCCAGGAGACAGGGAAATGGAGTTTTAAATCAGCTTGGGCTACGTAGCTAGGCTGGCAAGAAAAGCAAGAAACAGGTATTTAAAAAAAACAAACAGGTTGGAGAGATGACTCAGGTTAAGAGCATACTGGCTACTTTGTGGGCACTGAATTCAATTCCCAGTACCCACATGGCAGCTCACAACTGTCTATAACTCCAGTTCCAGGGTATTGGACACCCTCACACAGAGATACATGCAGGCAAAACACCAATGCACATAAAAATAAGCATATACTATTTTTAAAAAACTATAAAAACAAGCAAACTAACAAAGCAAAAAAAGAATATAATTAGCTCCTTTTATCTTTTTTTCTAAATAGCTAAGACAAGAACTTTAAAGTTGCGATTTCTCCTTATTTAAAAAAATATGAACACTGCACATTAAGCTTTTCTAGTTCTAGAAACCTTATAAGCATAAAAGGTAACCAAAACCTCACATTCCTCTCTAGCCAGAACTCAGCCATAAGCCCATTTTTTTCTCTACAGTGATTCCAGAATAAAAAACTTACTGGGAAAATTGAACACATTCAAAACTTTTGCAAAAGATAAACACATGTAACATATATACATGTAAATCAAAACTAAAAAAAAAACACACTGCAGAAGAGGGTCTATAAAGAATAATATAGGATAATCAAAACCATTACCTCTCTCTTCCGTCTTTCTTCCTGAGTGCGATGTAAAAGAGAAGCCTTTTCTTCCTAAATCCAAAACCAGACAAGATTAGGATTATCATTTTAAGCCTGAAAACATCATCATACAAAGATTACAAAATGTTCCGACCCAAAAAGGATTCCCAAAGATCTACTTAAATTAAGACTCCCTGTTTTTTCTGGCACATGGGGAACAACATATGCAAATGAACACTGTAAAATAAGCATATACGTTGACATACAATCACATAATATATAGAACTAAGCTTCTCCAGCATGATACAAAGCTAAATAAAACTCAAGTTTCATCACAGAAAACATCAAATAACAGCCTTTAGCTACCATGTGTCCAAAGGCCACACAATTTCCTTTAAAATTATTAAAGGCTTCCCCATTGTTACTAAAAGTTGTTCCTGAAACTGGCCTTTTAAAGTCTTTAGATACAGAAAAGCTACAGAAATACTATCTGTCAAAAACTGTCCCTTTTCAAATTGAGCTCTCTAATCTGAACAGAGTCTTCTCCACTACTCTACACAACCAGATTATCAACAGGAAACTAATACAGGCTCAATCTTAACTACACAAGCTTTCTACTAGTGGACTTTACCTGCTCCCAAGGCCCACTCAGCATCCCACACAGCACTTAGCTGTCCCCACCAACATTCATCCATAACAGTTCCTGTCTTGAATTTCTATCTTAACCCTGTCTACCAGCTTTGTTTTAAAACATTATCTCAAGATTCAAGTAACATTACACAGTAACAATAGTCTTGTATTTTAATTCATAAGGCCAGCTCTATTTCCATGTCTCCATTATTAGACAAGTAACTGAATAAAGAAGTGGGAGGAAATCTGATCTTCACTAAAATTAGTCAACAGACAGAACAGTCTTAAGCACCAAGCAGTAACTGCTGAGATAAGACCCACTGAACCATGCTAATACCAGTGGTCCAAAGCTTAAGAATAAGGATTTCCCTTGCCTCAAACTCATGATATTCACAATTACCAAGGAAAGATAGCAAATCACAACAAAGAAACCTTGTAGACACCAACCCAGGGATTAGAGAAACATAAAAATAAAACCTCAGGACTATCAACTCCAACTTAGAACACAGAAAACACAATGTAACTATTCTGATAATTTTTTCAAAAACTAAGAATATGCATTTATTTGAAGAAAAGCTCTTATAGCTCTATGGTGGAAAACGTACACTTATAATAAACCCAATGAACAAAATATATTACCTTTAAAATTACATTTTAAACCAAAAAAGGCTTATAATCCCAGCAACTCAAGATAAATTTAAGGCAAGCCTGGGTAACTTAATGAGATTTTAAGAATTTATCTTTTAAAAAAAAGAAGGAAAGAAAAAAAAAAAAAAAAAAGGTTTGGTAGGGGCAGCTAGAGATATATATCTTAGTGCCTTTATATAGTGTGTATGAAGCCCCTGGTTCAACCTCCAGTATTACCAAAAGTGACAAAAATATCTATTTAGTCTTTTTTTTTTTTTTTTTTTTTTTTTTTGGAGACAGGGTTTCCCTCTATGTAGCCCTGGCTGTCCTCAAACTCACAGAAATCCGCCTGCTTCTGCCTCCTGAGTGTTGGGATCAAAGGTACACACCACCATTCCTGGCAAAATAAAATAATTTTAAATTAAATTAAATTTAAAGAAGGGTTGTATGAGGTGTTCATTCTGCAGAACTGTCCACCTTGGGTTTTTCTTTTTTTCTTTTTTTTTTTAATAATTGATTTTATCTTATTTTATGTTCGTTAGTGTAAAGGTGTCAGATCCCTTGGAATTGGTGGTACAGGCAGTGCTCTTACCCACTAAGCCATCTCTCCAGCCCCATTTGTTTGTTTTTGGTTTTGAGACAGGGTCTCATACAGATCAGGATTGTTGAGATTCAGACTTGGGATTAGCGGCTGAGGTGCCTATTTAATATACCAAAGCAGATCAGTCCTCCAGGTTCTCCTAGCATCCCTCAGTCCCTATCTTAACTGGGCTTCCTCCCTCGGATGTTCCTCACTATATAATCCAAACATTTTTGGTTCTCTCTCTCTCTGGCTCCCGCTTTTCTATTTCCCTCTGAATGGCAACTTCCTGGCCCCATTCTGCAAGTGGTGAACCCACCCAAGAACTGTCCCCAATAAACCCGCCTTTATACTTTAATTTGACTTGAACTGGCTCATTTTCTCAGTAGAGAACATCTATCAAGGCTAACTTTGAATTCACAGCGATCCACCTCCCTCTGTATATTAAAAGTCTCCCAGTAGAACCTGGAGCTCCCTCATCTGGCTAGGCTGGCCGCCAGCAAGTTACAGGGATCCTCTAGTCTCCACCTCCCCAGCACTGGTATTGCAAGCTCATTCATTGCTATTATGACTGAGGATCAAACTCAAGACCATCATTCTTACATGGGAAGCGCTTTATCAATTGAGCTGTCATATCCCACCCCAGCTCCCATATAATTTTCCCCCTTGGTTTTTCAGGAAGAGGTTTCTCTGTATAGTCTTGGCTATCCTGGAATGCACTCTATAGACCAGGCTGGCCTCAAATTCAGAGATCCACCTGCCTCTGCATCCCAGAGGTTTAAAGGCGTGTGCCACCACTGTCTAGCCTAAATAATTTTTTAAAAATAAAGACTGTAATAGTATTACTTTGGAGATTGAAGGAGTATTAGGAATAAAACTAAAAAACAAAAACAAACAAACCAACACACACCAGACAAAACTCTGCAGTCCAGAAATATGGAATCTTCCTGGACAAAGAAGGGCTCCAGCAGCTTCCAGTGTGGAAGAGAAGCAGGTGGCTGCCTTCAGAAGCCTGGACCTATCATCTGCTTTTAACCAGGGTAGACACTGACACTGTTAAATGTTCCTGCAGAGATTAGGAATGCTGTCTATAGAAGGAAGCAGATTTGGTTTTGGATAGTTTCCAGTACTGGAGCGTACCAGACTGTGCCCTCTTGTTTAGCCAACACAGCCTTTTCTGTTACACCATACTTTGGTCATGATCCATCAATAGACTGCAAAGCATTTCTTCTAGCTTAGAGATTAGAAAAGTCTTTGCAGCCTTATTCAGTATAGGAGCCTATTCTAGCCTATCACAGGTTGCTCCTTCCCAGAAACAAAGCCACTGCCCTGGAGAACAGTGGCTCTACAATCTGGTCCTGTCTATCCTTGGACTGCAACTGTAAAGAATCTTGTCAACTATCTTATTTGATTTGTCAAGAGTCATCACTTCTAACCCTAACTTTGGCAGGTTACTCAGCAGTTTTGTAGCCATAACCTTTAGTTGATCAGGATCCAACAGAGGTCTTAAAATGGCTACAAGATAAAAACCTTTGAAGGTGGATTCCCCTGGAATTGGGGTACATACTAGGACAAGTTCATTATCTCAGTCACTGCATTAAAAAAAAAATCTCAAAAGGCTCAATCTACTTGTTGACTCTTTGTAGTTAGCGAGTTTATAAGAAAGACTAAAAGAAGCCTTCAAAGAGTCAGAAGTGTGATGGAGATACACCAACCATCCTAGTCATAATCAATACCTTTGTTTATATAATCATCTTTACCTTCAGACTTCAAAAAGAACTATTTTCCTTTAATATCTAACTGGTATCAGGTTCAGCAGTCAGCAGGAATGAAAAGCACAGGCATGACCCTAATTTTCAATGTGACTCACACTAGCAAAGTGCAATTTCACCATGCTGCTAGAAATGAACCAGCCTGCAACAAGGCAGTCAGAAATTCTGATCATAATCCACAAAGTAACATAGGCTATGAAGCTCCATCCTGTGACTGCATCACCAAACCACAGCTACTGAATTCTTTGTTAAAATCAAGATGCAGTTTCTCTGCGTAGTCCTGGTTGTCCTGGAATGCACTCTGTAGACGAGGCTGGCCTCAAATTCAGAGCGCTGGGATTAAAGGTGTATACCCAGCCCAAATAGTTTTTTGTTTTGTTTTTAATAAAGATGTAACACCATCACTTTGGATATGAAATAAATTAATTAAATTAAATTTCAATGTGGAGGTTGGCATTCTCTAAAATGGCTACAAAGTTTAACTCAGAAGTATAAATTTAAAAAAAAAAAGAAGTATAAATTTGATCACAGAATTCAAATTTTTTTACAAAGTACAACATCATAACCAAGATTCAAGACGTGACAAAGTGGAAACAAATATTTGGAATAGCACAAACATGACCTGTTACAACAACCAAAGAGAAAAATCAGCAAAAGTATATGCACCACATAGAAAAATTTTTGTTTTGTTCTGCCCAGTTCAGGAACCCCAAAAGACCAGGAATAAATAGACTCTGCTGTAAATACATGAGGTTCTTTTTATTACAAATTACAAGCTGCAGCTTGGGCCCACACCCCCCACCGCTGAAGCTGTGAGAGTACAGAACCCCGTGCTCAGGTTAGTTGGGTGATTTAAAAGATTCTGGTCCCTCCCAGCTTGCCCAAGGCAGGAGCGATTCCTGCCTGGCAAGCATCTATTGGTCAAAATGCTGCATTTTGAATTGACTGGCTATAAGAAGGTCCCCAAACCATTAATGATCTGGTGTCCCTCCCTAGGCCAGTTCCCTAGCAACTGTATCTCTAGTGAGTGGGGAAAGAATGCAGTAAGGTGGGTTCTTCCCTTCAGGGCATTACTGGACCTCATCTAGCTAGTTCAGGCCTTAAACTTTAATAATAACTGATTTTTAATCTTTTGGTCTCTCAGTTTTTTGAGACTGGGTTTCTCTGTGTAGCACTGGCTCCCCTGGCCTCTGTAGACCAGTCTGGCCTCAAACTCACAGAGATCTGCCTGCCTCTGCCTTCCTGAGTGCTGTGATTGAAGGTGTGTGCCACCACCCCCAGGCAAAAATAAATCTTTTAAGCACAAGAACTTCAACTTTACTTTAAGAAAAAAAGTTAAAACTTATAATGAAATAAGGACTTTTTACCTACTGTGGAAGAAATATCAAATATGAGTCTTTCTAACACTATAAAACTTGTATGTAGGACAAGGAATTGATCTTTTGTCCATCCTCCCCCACCTTCTAAGACTTGTAAATATTTTAATCTTCCCCATCCAGTAAAACCTCTGTTTATTCAAATGCACAGTACTCCATTCTAGGAACTTGATGCCTGGAGCTGTGGTCCTTTTCTGCTAAGAGCAGTGACTCCCTTCCTTCTTCCTCCATTTCCTATGAATCAGTTCTTTTCAGACTAGCCAACAGGGAAAAGATACAGTCACCACCTTCCTCAGTATAAAAATCAAATGCACTTCCTGTCTTGGTGTATGTTGGCTCTTCCGGAGTGCACCTTCTTGGTCATAAGTCAAGCATCTGCTTCATTCAGACACTTCAGTTAAAATAGTGGTCTCTTTCTTTGTGATCCTAAACTCATTTCTAACATGTGCTTGAGGTATTTAAAGCTAACTAATGCAATGTGGAGGACAGATAGGAAGAACAGGCTTTTATACTCTGACATAACTTCCTCAGAGGTAACTTAGAAACACCTATTCAATCCAAAGCCTTGCACATGGAAGTTTCACTTCCAGGAATTTAATCTATAGACTGTCACAAGAATACTCCTTTAAGTGTTATTTGAATGGGGAGGGGTGGATACTGCCTGGTATGGTAGTACATTTATATGGCAGCACACACCTATAATGTCAGCACCTAGAAAGTGACAGGAGGGTAGTTACCAATTTCAGACAATCTGGGTACACAGCAAGTTTCAGGCTGGCCAAGACTTTATAGTAAGACCCGTCTCAAAAAAACATAAACAAGTGTTAATATGCTTATTCTATATTATATGTCTAATGTCCATTATAAGTGAGTGTATACCACGTGTGTCTTTTTGCTTCTGGGATACCTCACTCAGGATGATCTTTTCTATACCTACCATTTGCCTGCAAATTTCATGATTTCCTTGTTTTTAATTGCTGAATAGTATTCCATTGCATAAATGTACCACAATTTCTGTATCCATTCCTCAGTTGAGGGACATCTGGATTCTGGCTACTACGAATAAAGCTGCTATGAACAACATGGTTGAGCAAATGTCCTTTTGTAGGCTTGAGCATATTTTGAATATATGCCTATCAGTGGTATAGCTGGATCTTGAGGTAGTACTATTCCTAATTGTGTGAGAAAGTACCAGATTGATTTCCAAAGTGGTGGTACAAGTTTACATTCCCACCAGCAATGAAGGAGGGCTCCCCTTTCTCCACATCCTCTCCAGCATACACATGCAATATAGGATTAAACATACTAAAATCTGTACACCTAAAGAAGCTAAGCAAGAAGTACAACCCTGGGTAAGACAATCAATCCTCATTCAGAAAGGCAAACGGCATGGACATCAGAAGAGGGATAAAACAGGGAACAGGACAGGAGCCTACCACAGAGGGCCTTTGAAAGACTCTACCCAGCAATGTATCAAAGCAGATGCTGATACTCATAGCCAAACTTTGGGCAGAGTGCAGGAAATCTTACGAAAGAAGGGAGAGTTAGTAAGATCTGGAGGGGACAGGAGCTCCACAAGGAGAGCAACAGAACCAAAAAGTCTGGGCACAGGGGTTTTTTCTGAGACTGATACTCTAACCAAGGACCATGCATGGCGATAACCTAGAACCCCTGCACAGATGTAGCCCATGGCAGCTCAGTATCCAAGTGGGTTCCATAGTAATGGGAACAGGAACTGTCCCTGACATGAACTCAATGGCTGGCTCTTTGATCACCTTCCTGAGAGGGGAGCACTCTTACCAGACCACAGTGGAAGCCAATGCAGCCAGTCCTGATGGGACCTGATAGGCTAGGGTCAGGTAGAAGGGGAGGAGGACCTCCCCTATCAGTGGACTTGGGGAGGGGCACAGGAAGAGATTAGGGAGGGAAAGTGGGACTGGGAGGGGATGAGGAAGGGGGTCATAGCTGGGATACAAAGTGAATAAACTGTAATTATAGATAGATAGATAGATAGATAGATAGATAGATAGATAGATAGATA
>NW_026592118.1:8749667-8757965 GCF_907164565.1 Psammomys obesus
ATAGATAGATAGATAGATAGATAGATAGATAGATAGATAGATAGATAGATAGATAGATATAAAAACACAAACAAAAGAACCTAAACCAATCAATCTTGAAAGCAACTCTAAGGGCCATTTAAAACATCACCAATGAGAACATTCACCGCAGCCAATCCCAGAGCCACTCAGAAGAATGCAGTGGACGTACCAGCCTGGCCCTTCTCCCAGCTGGATTATTAGAGGGAAGAGACAGGTACAGGGGCTCAAGGAGCTTCAGAATGTGTCTTAAACAAGGAGAGGAATGTGAACACCTTAGGCAGCCCTGGGAGGCTATGAAAAGTCAAGAAGTCAAGTTTGAAAAAGAGAAATAAGTGTTGGAAAGAAAGTAGAGGACAAAGTGAAAAGATAAGTAGACTAATTTTTTTCTTTTCTTTCCACTGTTTGAATTATTGCCCATGTAAACTAGTTATTTTCTTGCTTTTTAATCTTTTATTTACTTATTCATTTATTATTAGGTTTTTGTTTTTGTTTTGATTTGTTTTGTTTTGTTTCTCTGTGTAACCCTGGCTACCCTGGAGCTCGCTCTGTAGAGTAGGCTGGCCTAAATTCACAGAGATCCACTTGCCTCTGCCTCCCGAGGGCTGGAATTAAAGGTATGTGCCACCACCACCCAGAAATTATTATTTATTATTTTTAACTCACAGAGATACTCTTGCCTCTTTCTCTCAAGTGCTGTTGTGCACAACCATACCTAGTCTTCATTACTCTCTTGAATTCATTATCTACATTTCCAAAAGAACCACTTCCCAAAAGATGTCCTCTGAATTCCACATGCACACAACACGCGCACCCTCACACACTCCGGAGGCCATTTACTAGAAACTGGAAATATGCATAGGATGTACTTGTGAGTAAACATGTGTATGCTCTCTTGTGCATACACTAGGGAGGCTGGGTCAACTTTGGTATCTTCCTCTACTTCTTTCTCCCCACCCCGTCCCAACTCCCCATCACCTCCCCCAACTACTATGGTTAGTTACAGGCATGCTCTCAGGAAGGTAAATTAGAAGCCATTTTGTGAGACTTGGTAATGGTCTCTAGCTATACTCCCGACACACAGCTTCACTAGTCTGTGTTTACACCCATCAGCAAGAGGACTTGAGACTCTATGAGTGGCCCTGGCCTCAGTGACCACTGAACTTCTGGCACTATGGCTGGGCCTACACAAGCCTGCCCAACAGAGCTAGCTGTTGATTTATACTCTCAAAGACCTCCTGGGACCTCCATCAGTACCGCTCTTCTAGCTTACTACAACTGAAGGACTTTACAGAGGACGCAGATTGAGCCTGCAAGTTTCTGAAGCATCCTCACCAGTAAGATTCCCCAGTAGGATGCTGCAGCAGCATTTCTGCTCAAATATCTCTCCTGCTTGATGAGATACCAGTTTAACTTTTACATTAACATGATCTTATAAGGAGTGTTTGTGTGAATAAACTGAGCAGATTCAAAAGACAAATCTTGTGGGGCCATCCCAAATGCGGATGGATTACAGCCTATAAACCCATGTTCTCTTCATATGTACCAACCACCATACCCAATTTTCACATGGGTTCTGGGGAATCCAAACTCAGATTTCCACACTTGTACATCAGGTACTTTACCTACCCCTACTTGAGGTACCTCCTTGGCCCCAAAAATATGTTTAAAACAAGGAAGGTTCGTGATAATATGGCTTCCTCATTATCAACAATTTTAGTTTCAGGGACTGAAAAAAGGCTCAGTGGTTAACACTGGCTATTATTCCAGGGGTCCTTGGTTCAATTCCCGGCATTCACACAGCGTCTCACAATAACCTAAACTCCAGTTTCAGGGATTCTGACATTCTCTTTTTGGCACCAGGCACACACACAGTAAACAGACATATGCAGGCAAAATATTCAGTCACATAAAATAAAATGTAAAAATTATAGCTTCAAGCCAGGCATGGCGATTTATGTCTTTAGATCCAACACTTGGGAGACAGAGGCAGGCCTGGTATGTATTGAATTGAGTTCCAGATCAGTCAGGGATACATACTGAGCCTTTGTCTCAAAAAAAAAAAAAAAGAAAAAAAACGAAAAGAAAAAACAAAACAAAAAACAAACAAACAAACAACCCTACAAAAGTACAACTAAGCCACAGGCCATTTCCCAGGGTGCTTTTGACAGTCATCCTTTATAGTAAATGGTTTCACAACACACAGGCACCAAGCTATTTGCCAGAACACCAGAGCTTACTAGCATGACTAAAAGAATTATGATTAAAACTACACCATAAGGAAACAACATTCAGACAGATTTAGAGCCAAATGCCCCTTTCTCTACTGTTCTACAGGTATAGTCCTGCTTGTGGGATTCAGCAAAGCAAAGTTCCTATTTAACATGACAAAATGGACCTGGCCTCCGGGTTCTCCCAGTATCCCTCAGCCCCTACCTGTTACAAGGCATGGCCACTTCACAATATAATCCAGACATTTTGTTTTGGGTTCTCTCTCTCTCCTCTCTCCTCTCTCCTCTCTCTCTCTCTCTCTCTCTCTCTCTCTCTCTCTCTCTCTCTGTGTGTGTGTGTGTGTGTGTGTGTGTGTGTGTAAGTTTTCTCTGCCTGCCCTGGTTTTCTGTCTCCCTGTCTTTGTGGAGACTTTCTTGACCTCTTTCTGTGAGACCAGCAAATCCAGTGAACCTGCCGGAGAGCTGTCCCCAATAAACCTGACCTTATATACTCTTAATTTGGCTTTTCATCAGCAGAAAAAAACCTATCAGTGCTCACAGCAAGGAGGCTGCACAGCATTGCCTCATATTGGACTGAAAACAGATCAGGGCTCAGGCATCAGGGCTTAGTGATGTTGTTCAATTACCCTTGATTGTTTTCCTCTACAGAACATTAACAGCTCTGCTTCGCAGAACAGTTAATGAAAAAGGATCCTGCAGAGGAGACAACTGAGAGCAACAGGTGTCTAGTGCAATATACAAGGAAACAGAAGCAAGCACCTTCCAAAGAAAATGCCCTGAGAGGTTCCCCCAATTCAATGCACTCTTCTGGCTCTGCAGGCTCTAAGCATGGATGTAATGCACAAACATACACACAAGGAAAATATACATATAATAAAATAAATAAAAAATAAAAATACAAAAAGCAACAATACTCTTTGCAAGAAAGTATACTGGAGCTGGAATGATGATTCAGCAATTAAGAGCACTTGTTCTCTGATAAGACCCCCAGGTTTAGTTTTCAGCACCTTCATGTTTCAAAGCCATCCATACTCTAATGCCATGGGATCTGAAGCCTTCTTTTAACTGCCATAGGCACAAAGCACATACAAGCACATACATAGTGCACATGCAGGAAAACACTTACACATAAACTTTTTTTTTAATCTTAAAAAAAAAAGTTTATTTATTGAATGAAGATTGGGTACCAACAAGAGGAAAACGACACCCCCCTCCCCCCCAAAAAAAACCCTCTAACTTGGAAAGCCAAATAGTTTACTGGATTACTTACAGAAGCAAAGTTTACTTACTGGACAGCTCAAAGATGGCTGCACCACTAAAAACCTCATCCATCATGGACCCTCACAAAGTGGCATCCCTGGAGCTCTCTGCAGGGCATACAAAAACTCACACTGGAAAGTCTCCTTACTGTTTATATAACCTTGAGGAGCAAAAGGGACCTTATGAAATCTTACAAGTTTCAGAAACTTCCTGAGATTGAGTTTCTTTTCCACGTTTTACTAATCCTCTTTCTAGAACGGAAATATTTCATTTAGGATATTGCTACACAACACTACACTCATGCCCAAATAAATAACTTTTAAAATAAGCAAATTATTCGAAGAGAGTTCTCAAAAGAAGAAATATAACCAAATGAAAAAACTGCTCATGCCAGGAATAAAGATACATGACTTTTTTCTTTTAATTTAATTTACATTAGTATTCTACCTGTGTGCAGGTGTCAGAGCCACTGAAACTAGAGTTACAGACAGTTGTAAGCTGCCATGTGGGTAGTGGGATTTGAACCTGGGTCCTTTGAAAGAGCTTGATCCCCAATAGCATTAAAACAAAAAACAAAATACAACTAAGGAAATGACAATGTTCAGTATGCTCAGTATAATTCATGCATGTCCTAAGATGGCATTGTGCTCCATAAATAACAAGAGTTATGCTTATCATTCTTGACACTTTAAAAAGGATTAGAGAGCTTAAAAATACAAGCCCATTAACACTACTAAAAAATAAGACAAAAGAAAATCTGGGTGATATTAGCTTTGATAAAAACATTTTAGATATATTAGAAATATAAACTATGAAAACAAAAATAAATTGGACCTCAGAAAGAGTAAATCCTTCTGCTCTATAAAAGACACTGGTTTTTGTTTTGTTTTTAAAGTATATAAATGCGGGTTTACTGGGAGCAGCTCTCAGCCTCCACACAGGGGTAGTGGCAGTGAGGAAGAAAGGCAGAAAAACAGAGAGAAGCTCACAGAGGAAACGCAGAAAAGAAGAATGAGCAAAAGACACTGTTACAAGAATGAAAGAGAAGCCAAGACTGTGAAAAATACTTAAAAAAGACATATCTGAAAACAGACTTGTATCTACAGTATACACAAGATATAGCAGTAAGAAATCAAACAACTCAAGACACCTCATCAAAAACATACAGGTAGTACACACTTACAATCCTAGCACTTGCTATAATCCCAGCACAGCAGAACCAGGAATTCAAGGCCAGCCTGGACTATAACTGTTTCAAAAAACCAGGGGCTGGATATACGGCTCAGTAGAACAGTCTACCATGCACAAGGTCTGGGTTCAGTCACCAACACTGCAAAAAAATATTAAGAATAAAATGGATTCTCCTTGGTATTTATCCAAATTCACAACTTATAGACACATAAATATTTATAGTGGCTTTATTCATAATTGCCCCAAATTACTCATTTGGAAGCAATCAGTCTTTCAATACAGCTGTTTTATATGATTGCAACACTGACATTTTGGAAAAAGCAATACTATGTAGACAGGAGAAGAACAGCAGCTGCCAGTGGTAAGGAGAGTGAGGGCAGTGGCTAGGCTGAGAACAAAAGGGAGGCAATGGGAACTATTAAACATGATGCTTAATACTTAATTAAGGGGTTAGGGTTAGGTCACTGTAATAGTCATTTGTCAGAATCATAAGATTCACAGTGCAGAGAACTGTGGACTTAAGCTGACAATGCTACACAGGAACAAATTCATCAACACACAGGAACTCTACTACCTGTTCCACTGTGTGTAGCCTAAAGCTGATTTGAAGGATGAAGCAATGAACAAACATTGAAATGATTATAATTCAACTATCACTATTAGATTAAGTAGCTACAGAAACTTGCAAAGGTATTGTTAAATTTTTTTCTCCTACCTACAACTTATCTATATCTACATCCATTATCATTTTCAATCTGAAAGTAGTTCCCAACTGTATATAGCTGGTTTTTCCAGGCTCTTCCCTGTTTTTATGCCCTGCCTCCCCTCATCTTTCTTTGTCCCATTATGTAAACTTGGTCAAATTGCCCTATCGCCCAAACCTTCCTTTGACTTCAAATTCTTTCTCCCTGTCCTCCATCTAATCTTCTAGTCTTTTACAGAGTCACTATACCCCTCCCTCCATTCCTCATCAGACTGCAGTCTTGACTTCAGCTCCTATTACCCTAAGGGACACACTCTTCAGTGTTGGCGGAATCTTTTGTACACTGTGAAAAGGCTCTATCTGTATACTGAATTGTTGATTGCTAAACAGGCAGAGAGCTGAGTACTGTCTGGACTTTGGTATTGTTATTCTTATGGATCATTAGCTGCCTTATATTTTGAAAACACTCTTCTTCCCTCACATTTTGATTGGCTTAATAAAGATCTGACATGGCCAATATCTACGCAGGAGAGGAAAGGCAAGACTTCCGGACTGAGAGAGGGTCTCTGGGAAAAGAATCAGATGAGGGGAATTCGCCTGTGTGACATGGGAAGGAACATATGCTGGCACTGAAGAAAGAGAGTTAAAGGTCCATGTGGCATGGTGTAGGTCAGGGTTTGTCAAGTTAGAATATCTGAGAATCTGCCCAGCTCTGATGTCTAAGCTTTTATAAATAAGTCTCTGTATCTTTATTCTAACCATTGGCAGGTCCAAGAAAGTCCTGCTATATTCCAGTCACCAGTCTTCCAATTCCACATCTAGATTACGGTGTTATCTAGAGGTATCCATTCAGCATTCAACACCTCTGTCCCACTCCTTCCTCCTGTAAACTCATTCCCCAGACATCAGTCTCCTTAGGTCCCAAGGTATATCTTGTACTCCTTCCTGTCCCCAACTTGGATCAGCAACTAAGCCACCAGTTTACTGACATCCCTCAAACCTGCATGTTTACCCAGATTCCTCTGGTTCCACATATGTCTAAACCCCACAGGAACTTCAGCATTCATTCCTCACCCTATTCCCCTGGACTCCTTTCCTAGCTTAAGCACATACCTAAAATGATTTGTTCTGAAACACTCCCTCTCCTAACCCCTCAGAGGTTGGGACCCTGCTCACACATGGAAACCATGACCCAGCCAAGCAGATTTCCTCTCCAGAGATTCAGGAATGGAGATCAAGGCACTCAGAAAATCATACATTGCTACTGGTTGGCTAGAATGACCAGACCTATATACAGAGACAAAGTCAAGAATGCTGTTCAACCAGACAGTGGTGGCACATGCCTTTAATCCCAGCACTGGGGAGGCAGAGGATGACAGATCTCTGAATTTGAGTCCAGCATGGTTTTCTGAAAGAGCTCCAGGAAAGCCAGGGTTACAACATAGAAACTTTGTCTCAGGGGGAAAGAAGAAGGAAGAAGGAAGAAGAAAAGAAAAAAAGAAAAGAGACAGGAAAGGAAAAAGACAAGACAAGAAAAAAAGAATCCAATTCAAAGAGAATAGCTGAAATAAACTACATTGGTACTGGTAACATGGAAACTGGACAGTTTTTGACTTGTACATTCTATGAAATATCATCATGCCTCTCATGGGCTTTTTGTTTGTTTATTTGCTTTTCTGCACTTAGTTTCAGTGGACTTTTGTACTTGCAATCAAACTTTTGTACTTGCTAAGATAGTTTTTAATACACACAAAGACACACAAAGCTGCCAAATAAACTGTGCAATCAGGATGTATCCTGATTTCAGAAGCACTGACGTAGCTGGGGTTGCTACATTCCTATCTGTGATTCCAGCACTTGGAAGGCAGAGGCAGGAGGACTGTATTTAAGTTTGAGGCAGGCCTGGGCTCACAGTGAGTTCCAGGCCAGCTAGTATTACAGAATAAGGCCCTGTCTCAAATATAACAAAATACAAGTAGAAAACTGTGGAACCAAAGCAGTGGTTCCAGCACACACCTACTTCAAACTTCCCACACTGTCCCTTCAAACCCATCCTACTTCTTCCCACCTTTCTGGACCAAGTCAACTTGACCACTGGTTGCCTAGAATGAAATATATGGACCAGACCTAGAAACACTGACTAAGAACACTGCTCAACATTCTTGTTTATCAGCCTGAGGGAAATTTTAAAAACAAACAAACAAAAGTCAATAATACACCATTCTTTAACTTGTCAAGGTATAAGTCTTATCTCCCCAACAAGACTATAAACTCATCAAGTCTTGGACTTTTCCAGCATATAGCCTTTACAGATAATAAACATAAAAATATTCATTTAACTTTAAAAAAGGAAAAAACCTAGTCAATAAAAAAATCCAATTTTTCACTAAGCTCAAAAAGAGAAGATTTCAAATTATAATTTAAGACACGAAAAAAGTACACCCACTAGAAGAGCCAAATTCCAAAAAGTATCAATACCATGTGTTGACAAGGATGTGAGTCAATGGTGCCCTCAGACTCTGCTGGCTGTAGGGTAATGGGCACATCAGCTAGGGAAGCAATGTGGACCAGCAGAACACATGTGTAAGGTATGACCCAGCTTACACTAAGAAACATGTAATAAGCACCCATGAAAAACAAAATGAGTTAACTATGTTGTACTTATGACCTAGACGAACAAGGACACTGTGATGGAAGAATCTATCAAAGACAACACCTAGCTGACATGTCAGAAAAGCAGTCACCTTCAATAAGAACAACTATGGCTAGGAATGTCAGGAACATTCTTTATCAGAAGTAAGGAGTTTCAAATAAAGTTGCTTTGGTTTTGTTTATTTAAAAAAAGGAGGGAGGAGGGAGGAGGGAGGAGGGGGGGGGGGGGAGGGGGGGGGGGGG
>NW_026592118.1:8758065-8823873 GCF_907164565.1 Psammomys obesus
GGAGGAGGAGGAGGAGGAGGAAGGAGTTAATCCCAGCACTCAGGGAGGCAGAGGCAGGTGGATCTGAGTTCAAGGCCAGCCTGGTCTGCAAATCCAGTCCAGGACAGCCTAAGCTACAGAGAAACTGTCTCAAAAAAACAAAAAAAAAGAAAAGAAAAAGTAAGGAGTAATCATTTACATATGGATGTGTCCAAATAAAGTCCTTTGAACTGAGGCTGGAGCAGTGGTCCTGCAGCCCTGCTCTTACACACTCAATAATAATTATAAATAAAAAATTGACAAAAGAATTTACCTTAAAGGACTGGGAAGATGGCTGCACAGTTAAAATCACTTACTGCTCTGCCAGAGGACCTAGGTTTGGTTCCTAGTAACCACACGGCAGCCCACAAATGTCCTTAACTCCAGTCCCAGGAAATTCGAGGCCCTCTTCTGACCGCTGCAGGAACTAGGCAAGCAAGTGGTGCACATACACATATGCAGGCATATATGTAATCATACACATAATTTTTTAAGATAAAACTTTAAAAATTGGCTTAAAAGGAAAAAGAATTCTTTTCACTGAATTCTAGGGATCCTGTGTGGATTGCAGCCTCGGCCTAGAGCACCAGGGCCGACTGCCCTCCTCCCTCAGACTGCCCCCAAATGCTGGGCAGTGTCATTCCATCTTCACCAGGAGAAGTTCTAGACACGACCCGGCCCAGGCCTCAGGCAGGCACAACTCTGTAATGCCCCGGGTGGGCCGGGCAAAGGCGAGACGCCGGCTAAGGAGACCTTGTCCCATCTGGCCCCTCCCACCTCACGAGACTCTCCCTTAAGCGGCTCTAAAGGACAGGACACTGCGCGCTGGTGAAGAGCGGGCCCGTCAGGCTGATGGCTCGTGGAGCGTACTCTGTTAAAGGACGGGGTCCGCGGGGCACCCGTCCCGCCCAGCTGGAGAGCTAACCGCGCAAACGCCCTAGCCAGAGTGCCGGCGCACGTGTCTGTCCAGGTCGGAACTGCGGCCCGGGCAGGCGCGGCGAGTGGCCAGGAACGACCCAGCCGCTCACCGCCACTCGGAGACCCGTCAGGACTGCACCGCCGCCGCGCCCGGCCGGGGCTCGCTCAGCAGCACGGCCGCGGAGCTGACAGGCCGGCGTTCGCCGCAGGCCCGGGTTCGGTTAACACCCCGGGCCGCCCCGCCTCACCTTCCTGCTCGCGCCCCCAAGGGACACCTTGGGCCTCGTCTTGAAGTCGCCTTCGAAGCTGAACATCTTCGCCGCCTATCCCATCTGCGCGGCCCGGCGGGCGGCGGAGCGGCCGGGGGCGGGCCCGGCGGGCTGGGCGGGGCCCGGCAGGGTCGCGGCCTCGCTGTCCCGCGCCGCCCCGCCTGCGGCTCTGCGCTCTCCGCCCAGCACGCGGGAGCGAGCGCGGCGACGCTGGAGGCCGGCCCGTCCACGCTGCTTCATCCACGGCGCGCCACCGCCGAGCGAAGGGAGGCCCGACTCGCGCCTGCACCGCGCTGCCGTCGAAGCCAAGATGGTGACCGCCCGCCCTGCGTGCGCGGCCCCGTAAGACGTGCGCGGCCTGGCTATCGACGGCGTGGCGCTCCTCCCGGCAGGCCTCGCGAGCGCCGGCCGCGGCCATCGATAGCGCGGCGTTCCTCCCGGCAGCCCCTGGGCTGGCCTGCGTGCGCGGCTCCGCGAGGGGCGCCACCCTTCCGCGCGTGCGTCGTGCCTCCAACCGAGTCCCCGCCCCACCGCAGGGACTCGGACGGGGTCGTGCACGCTCCAGGAGACCGGAATCCCCGCAGAGGAGGCCGCACCCGCCCTCCAGCTAGGTGTGCGGGAACAGGTTATTAGAGAATCTGCCCATGACTCAGACCGAGACGAGTAATTTATGACATACCAACAAAGGTATTCGTTAACACATACATGTACGCCATACACATACAGACACAAATGCATACCAACACACGTAAGTTATACCACACTACATATATAAAAATATATAGCTAATATACACGTGCACACGTTTAAGATGCCATAGTTCTGTGCAAATACGCCCAAACACACCAAAGTCAATACCACACACTACATGAATATTTAGTATACATAAATGCATGTCAAATGTATAAATGCATCATAGATGCATACAGAACACACAAACATACCCTAACATATATCCCCGCAGTTGTATACATGTCTAATGTATGCGTGCACATGTATTAAAAACATCATAGACTTACCTATACACAAACATAAATAAACACAAAACAATACAGATGAATCTACACCATATACAACATAAATATACACACATACACATGGTATACAAAGCAACATATATGTCATGTGCCCATGATATATGCACATACACATAAATACAAAACAATAAGCAGGAATGTATGTAGAGTTTGATAAACACATGCAAATACATAAACACATGCCATACATACATAAATATATATATCATATCCACATATATTTCCTATATATATGTAGTATGTATATCATATATGTTCTCTGTACATACAAATGTATGTTATGTGTATTGTATATACGTAAATAAATATACACATTCATAAATATATCTCATATACATGTATATAATGTGCACATGATTGAAAGTATAACCTTTGGGGGTCATTGTTTTTTTTCTTTAAAACATTTATGTTATGTTTATGATTATTTCACCTGCATGTGTGTCTGTTCACCATATGTGTGTGTGCCTGATGCCAGAAGGGAACATTAGATCACTTGGAACTGGAGTTACCATGTAGGTGCTGAGAACTGAACCCAGGTCCTCTGCAACAAGTGCTCTTAACTAATGAGTCATGTCTCCAGCCCAGTTTACAGCCCTAGCTGGCCTGGACCTCACAGTTAGCCTCTGTCCACTGCCTCCAAGTGCTGGGATAAAAGACGTGTACCACTATGACAGGCTACCCCTTTTTAATTTAAAAAATAATAATAATTTTAGTTTATGGGGTAGGGCACGTGCCATGATAAGCATGTGGAGGTCAGAGTACAATGGTGGTTCTCTCCTTCCACCATATGAGTACCAGGAAACAAACTTGGGTCACCAAGTAGCCAGTACCTTTACCTTTCACCTGCTGAATCATTTCACCAGTGCACTCTCTTCAAGAGATTGAGCTCAGTCATCAGGCTTGATGGCACACACCTTCACCAATGAACCATCTTGTCAGCCTAAAGCTGGCATTAAATGTGTTGTTATCTTGTTTGTGATGGTAATATCATGGGATTTAGCTTCAAAATAATCAGTAGTACACATTAAATACAAACATCTCCCCTTGTCCATCATTTCAGGTACCGACAATCAGTTATGGTTTAAAAATATCAAATGGAAAATTCCAGGTTTAAACAACTCATAAAATTTTAATTGTGTGCTCTTCTAAATAATGGGATGAAATCTTACTGTTCCTCTTATAATCTAAATTATACTCTTTTTAAAATATATATATTTATTTGTGTATATGAGAGCTTTTAGTTGCATGTACATGTGCATGACAGAACAGAGCATCAGATCCCATTATAGATGGTTGTGAGCCACCATGTGGCTGGTGGGAACTGAACTCAGGAACTCTGGAAGAGCAGCAGTGCTCGTAACCTCTGAGCCATCTCTTCAGCCCCCTAAATGATACTCTTATCTGATATTCACATTTGTATTTGCTATCCTCCCATTAGACACTTAATAGCCATCTTTGGTATCATATGAGTTTTCATAGTATCTTAGTGCTTGTGAAGTTGTCTAGTGCCTCCTTCAAGGGAAAAGGTGCAAGCCTGTCAAGTGTGTGTGGGAAAACACTGTACGTATAAGGTTCAGCACTATCCAAGCTTTCAGAGTTCCACTGAGGAGCTGAGGACACAGCCTCATGGATTCAGGAAACACAGCATGAGTAGTTCTTTATACAGAAATTGTACAGAAAGCAACCAATGACTATATGAATACAGTATCACCCTAATTTGGATATTGAGCCATGCTGATTTAAAATATAATCACAGCTAGAAACTAGATGCAGGATTTCTAAGACACCTATGTACCATTTTGTCCGTGCATGTACACAGGTGTGAGTGAGTGAGTGAGTTTGTGTGTGTGTGTTTAGGTAAGAGGACAACCTTGGCTGTTGTTCCTCAGGTACCTGTCCCCTTGTGTTTTTAGGAAAGGATCTCCCAGTTGGCCTAGAACAAGACTGGCTAGCAAGCCCCAAGACTTCTCCTTACTCTTCTTTCCAGAACTGAGATTACAAATGCATCCCACTTATGTCCTCATGCTTATGTAGCAGGCAATATTTTTGCAACTTGCTGTGGATGTGAATAACTCACTCAAAATAACAAAATTTAAATGCAGACTAAAATAATAACAAGGTTTGTTTATAGAATATGGGGATTGTAGGCATAAAGTCATCATGTAATTCAAATGCTGATTTCTGTATCCCTTATATCTGATTGAAAGTCTTCTGAGACTCTCCTGCTTGCCAGTTGTCCCCTGATATGCCAATAAGGCAGCTTACACCCAATCACTGAGCAAGAGAGAGAATAAGGCTGGACTTCCTGCCAACTAGGGGAGGAGGTGTTAGAGGAGGAAGTAGGGGATTCAGCCAAGTGATTGAGCCACAGGCAGATGTCCAGGAGGGACCAAGAGAGAGAGAGCTCAGCAAAGAAAGCTACAAAGCACAAGTATATCTGGGATGCACACTGGAAGAAAACCAAATTAGCTTAGAGGGTTGAAAATAGAGTAATTACTGCTCAGTTATTGTGTTGTGAAGCTTATTATTAAATATAAAAGAGTCTCAATTATTTGTGTGATAGCTGGATTAAGAGAGAAACTGAGATGCAAAGTTTTGTAAAAATAACCTTCAGAGGGGATAGTTCATTTTGTTTCCAGATGCTAAGGAATGTCCAGATGGCTGCTAAAACATTATTTTTGGTTGTGTCTGTGAGGGCATTTCCTGGAGAGATTGGCATTTGAACAGTACTGATTACTGTTCTGTTCACTTCTCTGGGCTGGCATCCTCTGGCCTCTGCAGATCTGATAAATGGGTGAGGAAGGACAAATCCTGTTAGTTCTCAAGCCAGGAAGCCCATCTCCTGTCATCACATCTTAGAGCTCTAGATCCATGGGTCCTTACAGGCCTACATCAGCCCCCAGCCTCTGGCTCGGGCTGAATCACACCACCTGTTCCCCTGGGTCTCTGGATTACATTTGCCAGGAGTGATCTTTACCAGTATCCATAATCACTTTCCTGAGATCAGCTTATGCCCTCCTCTAAGTTACTCCATATTGTGTAAAAGTGTTTCCTTTGTTTTCAGATGTGCCTTGCCTTTTTACAGGCAGCTTTTGACACCAGACTGAGAATGGAAGAAGATTGTGGCTTGGGTTAATGCACAAACACCACCATCTGTCTGACACCTCCTATGTAGCACAGACTGATAAATGAATTACGCCTGGGAGTAGAAAATAATGTCATCCTATAAATTTATGGGGGTGAACTGAGACTGTAGGGGCACATGGGTGATTTAAAATTGTATCAGAAAAACCAGCCTAAAACTTACCTAACATGCCAAATGGCAGAGAAGGTGTAACTCCCTCACCTGGACCCCATAGAGTGGTGAACACCTAGCACTGTGATGACACAGTTCTACCTATCTGACTCCTGGTGTGTGAGTCAAAGACCAACAAACAGAGAACACACAATTATTGCTAGATTTCAGCTCAGCTCAGCCCTCCTTACATGCAGCCTCCTTGACTATCTGCTGGTCCACCTGCTTCCCCATCTGGACCTGAACCCACAGTTTCTGCTCTGGATCAGGTTTTGCCCTTCCGTCTCTGCAGCTGGATGTATCTTCACTCTCAACCCTGGCTCTCCTGTAGGCTGATTTCTAGAAAAACACATTTTTTCCTGTGGCAGGGTTATGTTCATTATTGTATCAATACAGACTCTATTGAACTTCTTTTAAGCAATGCATTTTAAACTGCTGTGGGTTTTTTTGTTTTGTTTCAGTACTGAGGCAATATTAACTTTAGGGCCTGATAGATGCTACATAAGGGACCTATCACAAGCCAGGCATGGCGGTGCACACCTTTAATCCCAGCACTCAGGAGGCAGAGACAGACAGTCTCTGAGTTTGAGGCCAACCTGGTCCACATAGTGAGTTCCAAGACAGCCAGGGCTACATAGAGACCTGTAGACACTAGGTTTTCAAATGCTGCTTTATTTGGGGGTTCCTGAAAGTTTATACCTCCCTTCCAAACCTCCAACCCCAAGTAGGGGAAAAAGCAGGTTAGAAGAGGAAGGGGACATAGACCTCTTTACTTCTTCCAGCTGGGTGGGGTCATAGGATTCTTTGTGGGGCAACACCAATCTCGGTCATCAGGATATCAAGAAGTCCAGGTCACCAGCAAACCAGAAAACACAGCAAGAAGTCCTCCTCGGCCTCCTCCAAGCCACTGTGACTTCTTCCTCTGGGCTATTATATTTACACCCCTCAACGTCCTCAGAATTCAACTAACTCCAGCTGGCAAAGACCACACCCCTGCACTAGGCAATTATCAGCTGTGGACAAACTAAAATTCCACATTTGGGATTATAACAAAAACATGTTTGCATAACATGACTGAGTTTTTAAAGAAACCAAAACTTCCACTGTAGAGACCTTGTCCCAAAATAAAATAAAACAAAATAAAATAGGGACCTATCACAGAGCCAAGGTCCCAGCTTTTATGGTGTATGGAAGTCTGTGAGAGTGTGATTTGAACAAGAGATGTCTCTCAGAGACCAGATATTTGAACACTTGAGTGTTTTGCCTGCTTTGAGAGTTTTGAGTGTATGTTTATGTTAAACAACTGGCTGGCAAGCATCAGTTGGGCACCCAGTTGGTAGCACTGTTTAAGGAATTTTAGGACGTGGGATATGATCAGTGGGAGGGCCCCAGTTAGGGAACACAAGGGTCTCCTAGAAGTTGGAAGAGGCAAAAAGACAGGTTTACTGTGCAGCCTCCAGAGGCCACACTATAGCCACGTAGTCTGAGGTCTACGAGACTTCTGGCTTCCAGAATGGTGATATCATAAAAGTGTGTTATTTAAACAGCTAAGTTTGTGGTTACTTGTTCACATATATGTCATCCTCTTGATCATGCAAGTATATCAGTGGGGTGGGCTTTGAAAGTATATAGCCTCACCATACTTCTGCTTCTCTCTGCCTTCTGTCTGAGTTTAGAAATGTAATCTCTCAGCTTCCTGCTTTTCCTACCCTGCTCACTGCTTGATGCAATGTCTCCCCACCATGATAGATTCCATGTTCAGAGAGACACTGTTTTAGAAAACAAGGTGGAGTGCAATAGTAGACACTAGATGATGACCTCTGGCCTCTGCACATGCGTACAAAGGCAAGCACAACCACTCTTGCTCTTTGTTTTGTTTTGTTTTTTTCAAGACAGGGTTTCACTGTGTAGCCTTGGCTGTCCTGGAACTCTATAGATCAGGCTGGCCTAGAACTCACAGAGATCCACCCACCTCTGCCTCCCAAGAAGTACAGCCACTCTTGCTCATACACATACAGGTGAACAAATAATCACAAACTTAGCTATCTAGATAACACACTTTTATGATATCACCATTCTGGAGGCCAGAAGTCTTGTAGAGCTCAGACTACATGGCTATAGTGTGGCCTCTGGAGGCCATATGGTAAATCAGTTTTTGTTGTTGTTATTCTTGTTTATTTGCCTCCAACTTCTAGGAGCCTTCTGTGCCCCCTGTCTGGGGGCCCTCCCATTGATCATATCCCTCTGGTCCTAGTGTCTGTCTTCTGGTTTATTTCTTTTACTGAACTTTCTGCTTTCTTCCTGTGAGCACTCTGTGATTATTTGGGGTTTCCGAAGATAGTTCAGGGACATCACTCCCCTCTCCGCCCACCACAACTCTCAATTCTCACCATTGGGATGTAGGTAGAGCTCTTTACAGGATATTTATTGTGTGTAAAGTATTATCTCTATAGGAGTATCCTGTTTTAAATGAGATTATATTCCTTCCTTTCCTCAAACTTTTTTTTTATATCAAAATATACCACAGGTGGAGCTGTAGAGATGGTTCAGTGATGATTAAGAGCACTGGCTGCTCTTCCAGATGATCTAGCTTTGGTATACACTATAGATATCCTTTGATAAAGTACCTAGAAATTTACTGTACTAAATGTGATGTCCTCTTTGAATTCTGTCCTATCCATATGGTTCTATCATAACTTATCACAAACATTTCTGATTGCTGGATGTGCTCATTGGTATCTTTACTGCAGCTCCTGCTACAGGAACATTTCTGCACATGAGTATGAGTTATGTCTGTAGGAGGGATATTGACATGGTTCAAGCGGAACATGACAGGGTCTCAGCATCATTGTCAGGAAGTGCAGTCAAAGCCTCAGGGGATATCATTCCACTACCCTTGTGAGGATGGCTGTTACAGGGGCAGGGGGGAGAAAGAAAACTGCATGCAGAGCAGAGTATGGTAGCATATGCCTTTAATCCCAGCCCTCAGGAGGCAGAGGCAGGAAGATCACAGTGAGAATTCTAGCTCTTGAAAAGTAGATGCAGGCAGATTGCTAGGAAACAGTTTTCTGGATCCATCTCAGCCATCTCAGGAACAAGTTCCATCTTGCTGGCAGGGTCAAAACTGAGTTCATATTCCCAGGCCCCAGAACCTAACTCCTACCCTGCTTCTTCAGGTGTTTTCATGTTTGTCTGTTGGCCAGTAAAGGATGTCAAGAGGGAAGTTGCCGTTATCCATTATCTAAAGTAAGGCACACAGGCTGTAAATGTGTTGCTTGTTTTGACTTAAGGTTTACCCACTCCTTTGTTCCCCTATCATTCTAAATTCTGGACCAAAATCCAAGAAAGGATGTGACTGCAGATAGCTGAGTCAAGGGTCCTGAAACCAGGTGACCTGGAAAGGCCCAGTCACTCACGTTCACTTCCTTGTGTTAAAATATGATTGGTCAATACAACAGCACACCCTGCTCCCAATTCCATCCTTTAAAAATGTACAATCTCCCTCATGTTCAGATCCTGCATTGGCCACCTCCCTGCGCACACAGAAAAGAAAGCTTACATTTTAAGCTTCTGTCTCTGAAATGAGTTTTCTCAGCCTCAACACCGAACCAAACAAGATCACAGTGAACTGGAGGCCAGCCTGGTCTACATAGCAAGTTCCAGTCCAGCCACAGTTACATAAAGAGACTGATCTCAAATAAAATTGTATGCCGATTTATAAAAATAAATTATAAAAAGATAAATAAAATGGAATTACCGAATGACTCAACTAGCCCATTTTAGAAATGACCCCTCATAGAAATAGCTGCACTTGGGACTAGAGATGGCTCAGTGGTTAAGAGCATTTGCTGCTCTTATGGGGCACCTAAATTCAGTTTCCAGCATCTACATGAGGCAGCTCACAAAATTCTAGTGTCTGACAGTAGAGAATAGTGGCCATAAGGCAGGCAGAAGCCCCAGCAAGTGGAGCCCTCTGCTGGCCTCAGGATTGGGACTCTTGACTAGAGGTGGGAGACTGGGACCCTTAGTCTGAAAACTTGACAGTTTTCTTGGATCTTTTTGGCAAATGAACCTACAAGTTGTCTTTTCCTTCCAGCCTTCATTTGGATAGATATGGCTACTGTCCAGCTGTTAAGCTGCTCCCATAGCTGACATCCACAGCTCAGTGACTGCTGTTGGGATGACTGAACACACCCTCCTCGGCACTTGGGAGGCTGGGGTTATCGGGATCACTCAGGCACAGGCAGCCATGCTGGACCACCACCAGCTGGGTTCAGACTCCCTTGCAGCACTGGACTGGGCCAAGTGGGTTCAAGCTTATGTGGTGAGGTCCTTAGTCACACGTTCAGCGCATTCAATCTCCATGTCATTGTGGAGTTCACATTTTATCAACTGTCACCATGATCTTTGCCACCTCAGCTTTCTGCTGTTTCTTTCCTTACTCCCAGCTCAGCCCATACTACTGAAAGTCCACAAGAAAAGAACACTGGAGAAAAGCCCTCATTGGAGCTGGTGTTGCAAAACCATGTGAGGTGGCATAAGAGAGTGTCTCCCAGCTAACTCATAGGTGAGCATAATTGCCTGCTTCTAAAGAATGTTTGTGCCAATCACAGCCATGCTCCTTAGCACCAATAGCAGCAACTCTTCTTTTCTGGGGAAGTGCATCCCCTCAGGCCACAGTGGAAATGGTTCATTGAGGCTTGTGGTTGTAAAGCTTGGCACCACCTGTCTCCAACAGCCCTGGCGGAGGCTGAGCCTTCAGAAGCCAGGCCAATCTTTGTACATGTGTCCCGAGGTGTCTGTTGAGTGTTCAAAAAGGCTGGTCCTGGGTTGGCTGTCTCCTTCCAGGGATAGAACTCAGGTTGTCAGGCTTGGCAGCAAGTGCCTTTACCAGCTGACCCACTTTACCATCCCTAGGTCTTAAGAATCTACCTTCCAAAGTGGAAAGCTCCAATTTAGAAGTTTCTGAGTTTACAGAACCCCTCTTCTCCAGGGTGCAATGTTTCAACTCTGAAGAAATTGCTACACCATAGTCACTTAAGTTGTACCCAACCACCTGTCCCCTAGACCTGTCAAAGTTACACAATGAGATCAGCCATTGTGGTGGTTTGAATGAAAATGGCTTCATGTTTGAGTGCTTAGTTTCAAGTGTGTGGAACTGTTTGGGAAGGATTAGTAAGTCTGGCCTTGTTAGAAGAGCTGTGTCACTAGGGATAGTTTTGAGATTTCAAAAAATCCGTGTCATTTCCTGTGGCCATTCTGCCTCCTACTATAAATATAGGCTGCTGCTCCAGCCACCTCCTTTCATGCCTTCTTCATTCAACCCTCATAAAGCTTACCTTTTGGAACCTTAAACCCAGTTAAACCCTCTTTTATCAGTTTCCTTGGTCATAGTGTTTTGTTTTGGGTTTTCGAGACGGGGTTTCTCTTTGTGACAGCCCTGGCTGTCCTGGACTTGCTTTGTGACTAGGCTGGCCTCAAACTCACAGAGATCCACAAGCCTCTGCCTCCCTGAGCACTGGGGTTAAAGGTGTGCACCACCACACCTGGCTGATCATAGTCCCTTTATCACAGCAATAGAAAGTAACTAATATATAAGTTGATGCTCGACATGGGATATTGCTGTGACAGACCTCACTTTGTGAGGTGTTTTTTTTTTTTGTTTGGATGAATGTGAAAGACTTTGAGACTTTGTACTAGGAAAGCAGTTGAGCTTAATGGGCCATCTCGGTAAGAACTTGGAAGATAAAAATCCTGAGAGTTAAGTGGACTGTGGAGGCCCAAATCAAAAGGCTTCAGAAAGAAGCAAGAACTTTACAGCAACAGGACTCGAGGCCATTCATGGGATATTTTGGCAAATAATCTGGCTCCCTTCTTGCCATACCCTAAGAATTTTCCAGAGGCTAAGTTAGAAAGTGAACAGACTAATTTCTTTAGTGGAGAAGGTTTCAGGGCAGCTTAATCTTGACGCTTGCACAATTGCTAGTGATCGCCCTCGCACAGCTGCAATGAAAGAGAGAGAAGGGCTTAAGGGATGGTACAGCGATTAAAAGCATTGGTTGCTCTTCCAGAGCACCAGGGTGGGATCCTCAGAGGACTCCAGGGTAGCTCGCAACCATCTGTAACTCCAGTTCTAGGAGATCCAGTGCCCTCTTCTGGCTTCTGTGGGTGCTGCACGTATGTAGTGCATAGGCTTACACAAGCAAAACACTCACACACATAAAATAAGAAAAAAGAGAAAAAAAAATTTTTAAGAAATACAAAATGTACAGTTTGAAGAGCAAAAGAATACCAGGAAATTGGATGTTGGAGCCAAAGCCTTCGCTGAAAGAGATACTGAGATTAAGGCAAGGCCTGAGCTATTTTGGAATAAAGAGAAGGGTATCCTCAGGGTAAGATACCAGCCAACTAAGCTTCCAACTTGTAAAATGGAAAGGACTAGGGAATTTTCTGCTCTTGAAAACAACAAAAATCCAAAGCTGCTACAAATGTGGTTCAAGGATGCTGGGGTTCACCCAAGCTGGTGGTTGAACTTGGCAGTGTTATCCATGTAGGTCTGGCTCTAGAGTCATGGAAAATACACAGGTAAAGGTATTGTGGAGTCTTCCTTGGTGGTTAAGATTGCTCCTAAGGTCAGTCCCTTGCACAAAGGCCCCTAGAGAGCAAGAAGCCCTGAGAGGCCATTGTGTGAATTGGATTGTACTGGAGATGCCAAGATGTTGTTCAGAGCCATGGGATATCTGCCAAGGAGAATTGCAGACAAGGAGTGAAACCAGCCAATGAGCCCAAGAGAGAGAAGTGTGTTAGAGTCAGCAAAGCTTAGAAGGGAAGAGCCATCTAATCTCTTTGAAATCAGATGTGGGGCTACAGATTTGGAATTTGCCCTGATGGATTTGATATCCCTTTTTTGTTTGCTTGTTTTTTTTTTTTTTAATTTTGTTTTGTTTTTTCAAGACAAAGTTTCTCTGTGCAGCCTTGGCTGTCCTGGAAGTCATTCTGTTGACCAAGCAGACTTTAAATTCTCAAAGATCTGCCTGCCTCTGCCTCCTGGGTGCTGGAAATGCCACCACCACCTGGATACCCTGCTGGGTCTTAATCTTGCTTTGGTCCAGTATTTATCTCAATATGCCCACATTTCTTCCTTTTGGAATGATAATATATAGTCTGTACCGTTGTATGTTGGAAGTATATAATTTGCTTTTTTATTTTACTTGGGATTACAGTTAGGAAGAGACATTAGACTTTTAAACAATGTTGAGACTGAAAGATTATGGGGGCTATTGAAGTTGGACTAAATGTATTTTGCATTATGCTATGACCATAAGCCTAAGGAATGGAATGTGACCGTTTGAAATAAGAATGGCTCCTATAGGCTCACATTTTTAAATGGTTGATCTGCAGTTGAAAAGTACTTTTAGGAAAGGATTAGGATGGCCAACATGGTAGAGAAGAATGGCAATAGGCACACATGTGCATGTTGAGCTGAGAGCTCACATCTTAAACTGCAACCAGGAAGCAGAAAGAGACTGGTCAATTTGAGAATGTTGCATTAGCTTCGAAACCTTAAAGTCAGCCCCAGTGACATACTTCTTCCAGCAAGGCCATACCGCCTAAGCTTAACCAAACAGCACCACCAACTGGAGACCAACTATACAAATGCTTGAGAGAATACGGGAGACATCTCATTCAAACCACTCCATCTACTGATACTATTTTTATGCATTATTTTCAACATCATTTTAACAATCTAAAGAGACCAGCCAATTGAGAGTGTTCCCATTCCATTTGTGGGAACAGACAGCCAGAGCACAAATGACCCGTTCTGCCTTGCCAGCTGTGGGCTGCAGAACCAACAAGGAGCAACCAGCATCAAATTCTGGGAAGATGTGCACAGGCTTCCACTCGATGTCACCTAGAAGTAATTAGGCACTGGGGGTATATAAACAAAGCGGGGAATCAAAGGCCCTGCAGGAGTCTGCTAGGGTTCACTGATGCTATACAGCCGCTCACTGACTTCTCCCTAAAGGCAAGCCTAGGAGGTAAATAGGACTGACCCATTTTACAAACAGAGAACCAAAGATCAGAAAGAGAGTTAAGCAAGGGGCTTCCTAGCTGGGAGGCCCTGCACTCAGGACTAGACCCAGTTCCTCTGTAATTCCAGAGCCTGGCATTTCCCTCATGCTCCATCTCTGTGAACCCATCAGAAACCTGGGTTCAATTTCTAGCAATGGAGATGAGGCTTTGCCTCAAAGATGCCCATAAAACTTTTTTTTTTTGTTTACTCTGGGGGGGGATACTATAAAATATACTGATTGTCTTTAGACAATATTGAAAATGGCACTCCATTTAAGTACTTTCTGATAGTTAAACATCGGGTGGCAGAGTCTGCCAAAGAATGAGGACATTTTATTTAAAATTACACTGGCGTAAGACCATCAAAGTATCCTTAACATTTTCATTAAATTGAGATACAGAGGAGTTAGGGCAGTAAATCTCTTCTGATACAAGGAGTTCATGTAAGAGCCAAGGCTAGAGGCAGCAGTGGGGGCTAATATAGCCACAAGCTGCTGAAATCTAGAAATAGCCAAGACTTAGGGGAAAGTGTTTTGTGTGTGTCCAGGCCAGGTGGTGGGCCGATGGTGACTGAGCAAGGTTTCAGTGGCTCAGGCCTCCTGAGGCCTGTTCAGCCTCAGGCCTGCTTTCTTGCATTACCAGGACCACAATTCCAGCAATGGCACCACTCACAATGGACTGAGTCCTTCTCCATCAATCACTACTTAAGAAAATGCCTTACAGGCTTGTGTGTTTACAGACCAATCCTGTTGTGTTTAGTTGACATAAAATTAGCCAGTACAGAGGTTAAGCCTCAGTCACCAGCTGTGACTGCATCAGGTGTCCTTGTGACTGCCGTTTTGAGTGTTACTCAAGATGATAAGCTGTTCCTAGTTTATTAAAGATTCCAGTTTAATGTTTGACAGTTTATATTTATAGTTAAATCCTAGTGATGTCAATCTTGTGGTCATTTAAAATATTTCCAAAAATTCTTTAACACTTTTAAAGATGAGGCCCAATGCTTTCCTAAAGTGGGGATTCAATTTAGGAGTCTGTATCTAAGGAGAAAAACTACAGATTCAAAAGCACTTGTTCAAGGTCGTGCAGGTTACAGGATCTGTGTGTTTCTTATCTGGGTTGCTTGCCCTGAAGAATGTGCAGCACCAGGTAATGAGAACCTGAGAGGCAGCAGGTGATTCTAGGGATTGTGTGATAGGAAACACTCAGGACCCACTAAGTTAAGTTCAGGTATAGAG
This sequence comes from Psammomys obesus, assembly GCF_907164565.1. Lineage (NCBI taxonomy): Eukaryota > Metazoa > Chordata > Mammalia > Rodentia > Muridae > Psammomys > Psammomys obesus. The sequence continues at coordinate 8,772,911 of NW_026592118.1, forward strand.
TCTCCCAAATCATGGGTGCTTAGGATCATAACAGCCTGTCTGGTCTTCACATGAGCCTGCAATGAGACCAGATGACTTTTCATGCCAGATGACTGCTGGATGGGCACAGGAACTCCAGATGCCTGGGTTTGGGGCCTGTATCACCCCCACACAGGCAACCACTCTCCACACAGAGACAAAAGCATTGTGGTCTGGGAGCCACTGGATGCTTTGGCTGGAAGCAGCACACCAACCTTTTGCTTGTTGACTTTTGCCAAAGCTGGTCTCACATCCCCTAGAATCACACAACCACGGGAAGTTAAGAAAGTAAAACTATCTGAGGCCTGGGCAGTGAGAGCAGAAGCACGCCATGCAGACCCCATACAGGTGTATAAGCACGCACTGCGGATGCTGAGCCACAGACTGGCTGCTTCCAGGAAGACAAACCCTAGCTAACAGGACCAACACCCTAGAAACCTCTCAGTTTATAGGAAGGAATACTAAAGGTATTCTTGCTGCCAAATGCCATTAATAAACTACCTGAAAAGCCAGGGCCAGGATTGATTTTTTCAAACTTATAATGAAATACTTCAGACACACAAATGATTAAAAAAATAAATTACGAAGTTCCAGTGTGCCATTTCCCAACGTTTCCCAACGTGAAAATAAAGCATTGACTTCTCTGGCTGCATCTGACTCCCTTTCCTGAAGAGGCATCAGGCTTTTCTGTCTATCACTCCCAGCATGAGGACCAACCGGGAGACACCAACTGGACTTGCATAATTGGTATTCTCATTTTGGTTTTGAATTTTAAAATACTGAATTAGAACATTCGTCATCATTTGGATAGAACTTCATAGCTTAAAAGGCAAATACTTTCCCTCTTACTTTCTCATTCAATCCCTGTAACAACCTATGAAACCTTATGGTGAAGCTGTGAGACATATTACACAACGCCAGGTTCCAACCCTAGCTGTCCTCAGACATTTTTTCCCATTCCCTATCTTTCACTCTCTTCTTCCTAAGCAACTCTTGTTTATGTGTTAGGACCAACTTTACTATTTATTAATTTCACTTTGGCTCATATGGTGAAATTAAAGTTCTTTACCAGGGCTAGGGCAGGGGCTCAGTTGGTACAGTTTGTCTACCATGAACAAAGCCCTGGACTCTAACACCAGAACCATGAAGACTGTAAAGATGCATGACTATAATTCCATCTCTCAGGAAGTGGATGCAAAAGCATCAGAAGTTCAAGGTCATCCTATACTACAGAGTGAATATGAATATGGGCTTCATGAGACTTTATCTGAGAGCGACATTAGGGAGGAAGGGATAGAGAGAAAAAAATCCTTTATCAGTACAAACAGTAGTTTTCTTTCCCTCCCTCACAAAATAAGGATTTTGTGAGTCTGCACAAGACACCATTTCCTCCTCAGAGTAGCCATGGGAAGCTGTCCAGTCTGAGCTTCCATGCAGAACTTCATCTCTACTGACAAGTGGTTTAGACTCTCCCGTAGACACTTGAATTTGTCCCTGTGGGCAGCACTCAAGGGAAAATAAAGGGGGGTCACTTCAAAGGGGATGCCAACCAAAACCAGATCAGGTGGCAATGAGCAACAGGGCCTCCCTGCTCCTCCTAGGACAGTGGATCTCAACATGGAAGGCAAGACCCCCATGGAGGCTGCATATCAGATATTTACATTACAATTCATAACAGTAGCAAAGTTACAGTTATGAAGTAGCATTGAAATAATTTTATGGTGGGGGTCACCACAACATAAGGAACTGTATTAAAGGCATTATTAAGGTTGAGCTCCTGTCCTAGGAGCTCAGTTACGCTGGAGAAATTCTAGTCACCCACAAGGATTACCCATCAGTGGGGTGGATGTCCTTTCTGATGACCGCATTGCTAAGTTTGGGAGGCTCCAGCTGAAGCTGAAGGAGCAGTGACCAGCCAGCCCTAAGAGCCTACTCAAGTTCTAGTTTCTTTATACCACTAATTTGTGGGGTTGACCCTTCAGGCAGAGAGACCTAATCCACAAAGGGATTTAGAACTCCAGTAGGAGAGACTGATAGAAGGGCTGCACTCTCTGTTCTCCCCTGTTCTTACCTGCTCCCCACATTTGTAACATGGCAGCTGTGCTTCCAGGGCTCACGTACACATTGCAGGAAGGGAAAAGGTGAGGACATTCACCTCTCCTAGAAGGTCCAGATATGTCTCCTGGCATCTGTTCTCTTCCTATGGTATCCTGAGCCCATTGCAAACCAGTCTCAGTAGCCTGGGAAAGGCCACATACTATACTGTTGGCTGGGACTCAACCAATCATAAAAAACTAGGGGACCCTTGCAGTAGAGGCTAGGTTGATTCTTTCATAACTCCCCACGTGGACAGTGAGGCACAGACAGGAGGGCCTGGACACAGCCTCATTGTCCACTTGATCACATTAAAAGGGAGAATTCCTCTATGGTCCCTATTGATTTGCTGTTGTAAAGGACAGTTTACATAAATAGAAAGTTCCTTATAAACTCCTGGTGCTTAAAGGCACCTTGCAATCATAAAAGGAAAATAATTTGCAAATTGAAAATAAAGCAAACTACCAAACTGTTACAATTCAAATTAGCAATATTCATGTTCTATGATATGCTGATCTGGCTAAAATAAAGTTGATGCTCATGCAGCAAGAGGCACCATCTGCCAACGGACAGCCTCTCCCGGCTCAGTGCCTTGATTACAGCTTTTGCCTTCAGCTTCAGGTTTCCCTTAATTTTCAAATGGATAAGTGCGATCTTTCTTGGGAGACCCAAATAGGCTAAGGTGCCAGTTCCTCATGAAGTTGTCCTTGAACAGCCCAGGGAGCTGGGTACACCCTGGAAACGCTGTACATCCAACAAGAAAATGGAAATGAGACCAAGACAGGTGGAGTGCTGTCCCAGTGATGTCCTGGAATAAACACCACTCTTGCTTTGAAGCTAGCCTCAAACTCCTGGGCTCAAGTGGTCTGGGGCAACAAGCACACCGCCACACCTGACTGCATGTTGGCCATTTTTAAAGTGTGGCTCGGTAGCATTGCTGTGCACCCGTCCTCATCGAACATCTCTCAGGCAGTTATCTTTTCCCAAACTGTAATCCTACCTGACAAACATTAACTCCCCCCAATGTCCCTTCCACCAGTGACAGAAACTTCCAGTCTTTGAACTTGAGCATTCTGAGTATCCTACGAATAATGTATAATTATCCAGAACTTGACCCTTGTTCCACTTTATTTAGTAGTTAACATTTCATAAATATCTGCCTTATTTCCCCCATCATGTTTCCAAGATCAACCTGTGCGGTTGCCTATTTCAGATTCCCTTTCCATCTTCACACTGAATCATTTCACTGTGGATGGGCATACCACACTGAGTTACTTCCTGCCATGTTTTCATTATTGTGAGCGGTGCTGGACATCAGTGGGAAAGCAGCCGCTGGAGCTTTGCCTCTCAGTTCTTCAAACAGGGATACTCTGACTTCTTCCTTTCCTATTTGTACACATTTTGTTTCTTTTTCTTGTTTTATTGCTCTTGCTAATATTTCAAGTACTAAATTGGGTAATGAGAGTGGGCACTCTTATCTCATTTGTAGTTGTAGAAGAAATGCTTTCAGTTTCTTCTTATTTAGTATAATGTTGGCTATGGGATTGAATGTAAAGTTTTTACTATATTGAGCTATGTTCTTTCTCTTTAGAGTTTATTCAGGGATTTTACCACGAAGGGATGCTGAATTTGGTCAAGGCCTTTTCTGCATCTGTGAGATGATCATGTGATTTCTGTCACATGCCTGTTGTATTATGTATTTTGATTCATGTTGAATCAACCCTGCATTCTTAGGATGAAAACAACTTGGTCATGGTCTTAATATATTCTTAAATTCTATTCTCAAATACTTTGTTGAAGATTTTTTTATTTATGTTTGTCAGGAAAAGATATCACTTAATTTCTTAAGATTATCTTTATTTTCTAACCAAGGATCATTCATAGAGATAACCTAGAACCCCTGCACAGATGTAGCCCATGGCAGCTCAGTATCCAAGTGGGTTCCCTAGTAAGGGGAACAGGGGCTGTCTCTGACATGAACTCAGTGGCTAGCTCTTTGATCACCTCCCCCTGAGGGGGGGGTAGCCTTACCAGGCCACAGAGGAAGACAATGCAGCCAGTCCTGATAGGCTAAGGTCAGATAGAAGGGAAGGAGGACCTCACCTATCAATGGACTTGAGGAGGGACATGGGAGAAGAGGGAGGGAGGGTGGGATTGGGAGGGGATGAGGCTGAGGGAAACAGCTGGGATAAAAGTAAATAAATTGTAATAAATAAAAATTAAATTAAAAATATTATCTTTATTTTAAAAATATTTTTTTTTGTTTTTGAGACAGAGCCTCACTATGCAGCCCTGGTTGTCCTGGTATTCACTATGTAGACCAGGCTGGCCTCAGACTTATAGATATCTGCTTGCCTTTGCCTACAGAGTGCTGAGATTAAAGGCAGCGTCCTACAATACTCAACAATATTCTTTCTTTCCTCCTTCCTTCCTTCCTTCCTTCCTTCCTTCCTTCCTTCCTTCCTTCCTTCTTTCCCTCTGTGTGTGTGTGTGTGTGTGTGTGTGTGTGTGAGAGAGAGAGAGAGAGAGAGAACAGTGCCCTCAGAGGCCCAAAGAGGACATTGGATCCACTAGAGCTGGAAATACAGGGGCTTGTGAGCTGCCTGACATTGATGCTGGGACCCAATTCAGGTTCTCTGAAAGAGCAGTACATTCTCTCAACTGCAGAGCTGTTTTCCTAGCCCCACTGTCGAGCAATTTTGGTACATCATTTTTAACTATAGCAACACGCTGTTCAATGGATCTTCTAATGACCTATTTTTGAAGAGACCAGGTTCTTTGTCCTTGAGCGCATAGTGTACTGGTGACAGATGTGAGAGGTCACTGGGATAAAGTTCAGATTCCATTTCGGCTGCTACCAGAATAGTATCCTCTGCTTGGTAGACTAATCATCCTGAGATCCTGTTGGCTATTACCATGAAGATAAGGAGAGATTCTGATTCATGGTTCTAGTCGATTCCTTGTTTGTTTACTAATGAAACAGAGTTGTGGAGAGGTACATTCCTCAGTGTAGGGTCTAATTCATACAAGACAAGCTAGGCTTCCTGCGTATTAGTTCTTGGCTGGCTCCACATACCAGCTTTGAGATACCAGGCTGTTTTGTGAGCATCCTTAATGTTTTCAAGGTATGAATGGAGTATTTGGGGTTCAGGAATGGGGCAGGTGGGGTAAACTCACTCCCAGTCACTGTGAGAGAACATGCTGAGAAGGTTAGCCATTAGGACTACAGCTAAGATCACCAGCCCCACCCCACTTTCAGAGGGACGCACATGGCAAGACAGCAGCCCATGGCAAGATTTGATCTGTGGTCTGTGAAGAACCTTGACTCTGTCCCCCAATCAAGAGTAAGTTTCAAAGCATGAGCTGATAAAGTCAAGGAATTTTGTACTGTTACTCAGGCTTAATGAGGAAATTCTGAATTCTATTACCAGATGTAGTAGCGCACACTTGTGATTTGAGCATGCCAGAGGCCGAGGCAGGAGAACTGTGAATCTGAAGCCAACCTGAAGAAGAGCTACAGAGTGAGACCCTCTCTCTCTCTCCCAAAAGAAGAAGAAAAAATCTGGCGTACACTTTTGATCTCAAAACTCAGGGGCAGAGGCAGGTGGATATCTGAGTTGAAGGGCCAGCCTAGTCTACAGAGAAAGTTCTAGGACAGCCAGGGATACACAGGTAAACTGCCCCCCCCCCCAAAAAAAAAGTAAAAAAGATAATTCTTGCTCAAGACCAGGGTAGTGCAAATCTCTATTTCCCCCTAAGTGACTATCCTTGGAGGCACTGCCCCAAAGTTCTGGACAGCAGCACCCTCTCCTCCCCTTATCTGCTCCTCCTCTGATTTTGCTTTATTGATACGTGATAATGTCCATGTTCATGGAAATTCCCCAGAGCTTTTCCCCTGCTTCCCTGCACAATGAGCCCTCAAAGATCAATCCTTGACTCTTTAAGATTGTTGTCCAGGGAGATGTGAGACTGTAGCACAGGAGCTTCTGAGAGCTGCTCAGAAGTCCGGTCCTGCCTCTTATGTGAGGGCCTTAAAAGATGAAAGGCTGTTGGCTGTGGCCTACTGGCACATATTTTTGTATTTTTAAATTGGCTCTCACTATGTATCCCAGACTGGCCTCAAATTCCTCCTGCCTTGGTCTCCTGAGAACCACCATGTTCAGCTTGGGGAGATATTTGTAGGTCCCTATAATTGTATCAACAACATCTATCTGTAGCCAACCTGCTACGGATAAGAATCGCTGAGAAAAGCTGGAGAATGGGCTACCAATGCATAACCTTAAGAGAGGCATGTGCGTTTTAAAGATATGAAAGAAGAAATGAATCTTGAAAGAAGATGAAGACACCTATAACAGTCATCAGTGGGACCCGAGTCCTCCTGAGCTTCAAGATAATGTCACTGACCCTAAAAAGAAATTCATTTTCAGGAATTATTTTTAAAAGCTTGAGCCTTTCCAGCAGTCTTGAAACATAAATCATGCATTTCATGAAGACCCATAAAACACTCAGCCTGTAGATGAGATGGAATCAAGACAGGTTCAATCTGCAGCTTAGCCCTGAGATGGGCTTCAGCGGGATCCTGGTTCCCAGAGAAGAGATTTTCAGAGCACATACCAGCCTGGCTGTCACGGTCTCTACTCACTGGGTTGGTGCTGTGGGCTTCTCTCCACCCTAGTGTAGCCCACTGTCTGCTGGAGCAGGTCTCATTCTGATGGGCACCACAGGCAGTTTCTTCAGAGCCAGCCTCCAACAACTCAGTTGTTCACAGGGCAGCCTCACTTGAGAGTCTTTCATGTTGTTCTGACCAAGCTGGCATGACCAAGTGCTGGTCATGATCCCCCACAGTCCAAGCTCCATGTCACAGCCCATATGAGTTCCCAGAATAGCAGCCTGCTATACCTGAAGGGACCCACGTGGAGCTGGAGATCTGGAACCTTCTAAGTGACACCAACCTTCAAAATGACAGCTGAAACAATTTCCCAAATTAGGATAAGCTGGGCACCGAAGTACATGCCTGTAACTCCAGCTCCTGGTGGGGTAGAGGCAGGAGAAGCAGGAGTTAAAGGTAATCCTCAACTCCATATTGAGTTGAGGCCACCCTGAATGACCTCCATGGGACTCTGTCTCAAAATAAAAACAATAAATAGACAAATGAGAAAACAGAGACAGCAGTTAGGAGCCTTTGCTACTCTTTAAGAGGACCAGAGTTTGGTTTATAGCACCCATGTTGGGTTGTTCACAACTGCCCATAACTCCAGCTCCAGGGATCCAAAAGCCCTTTTCTGGTTTCTGAGGGCACCTGCACACACACACACACACACACACACACACACACACACACACACACACACTTAAAAACAAAATATCTCAAAAATCAGAGCAAAATAAGCTTTAACGCTTTGGCTTAGAGTCTAAACCAAAATTCTCCAAAAATATTTATATTACGAATTATACCAGTAACAAAATTAGAGTTATGAAATAGCAACAAAAATAATTTTATGGCTGAGAGGTCACCACAACATGAGGAACTGTTATTAAATGGTCCCAGTATTAGGAGGGTTGAGAACCACTGGCCAGAAGAAAGCAAGTGGCCATGTGGCACATGTAGGAAGGTTTGTGTTAGCTCCATGTCACAGCCCATATGAGTTCCCAGAATAGCAGCCTGCTATACCTGAAGGGACCCACATGAAGCTGGAGATCTGGAAGGCAAGTGTCTACAAAGCTCAGGCCCAAGGTGTCCTTGGGACCTCCATGTCACGTTGCTGCTAATGTTGGCCTAGAGTTAGGTGACAGGTAGGGACCATCTAGGTCCTCCCCCTCTAATCTCCATGGGCAGCAATGTTTCCTAAGGAGAGAGGGACTTGGTCCTCAGCCAGACACTCGGCACAGGACTTTCCAGCATGTTACATTCTGCTGTACAAAGCAGGAGATCGGATCCTCTGGGAGCTAAGGCTGAAATAGTCCACTTTGACTTAATTGATGTAAATTCTTCTTAAATGTTTTCAGATTTGTTTAAATTTCTGTATGTAAGTGCTTGCCTGTGTGTATGTATCTGTATTAAATGTTTTCCTGGTGCTCAAGAAGGCTAGAAGAGGGTATCATATCTCATATCCCCTGGACCTGGGGAATTACAGAGGAGCCATTAAGTGGATGCTGGAAACCAAACCTGTGTCCTCTGCAAGAGCAGCCAGATGCTCTTACCTGCTGAAACATCTCCTCAGTTCCTTAATATAAATTCTTTCAGTCCATGTTCCTCTTGTGTTCCCTGGGGCGAAGCATACTGTCCTCATGGCTGTGAGTCCTGACATCACACAGCACTACAGACCCAGATCAGTGGAGTTTGGTTTCTGCTAAGCCCTTCCTGCCTTTGACTGTCTTCTGAACCCAGGAGTCAGCTCCCAGCCCCTTCGCAGGCACAGCACCCTACCTCCATGATTGCCTCTTTCCCTTTGCCTTTGATCCATGGCACCCTGTTGGCTCAAACCTGCCTGCCCTAGTTCAGCCCTGAGGCCCCTAGATGCGGACCTGTTCTTTAAGACCCACACTGTTCTCAGGGCTCAGCCCTGATGGCATTCTGTGACTTGAAGAAGCAGATTGGCAAGCCATGTTTTTCTCATGATAAGACCCCTGGCCACCACTGCTTGGGTCCTCTTGCCCTGTAGTTCTAAGGAGAGGAGAGAGGAAGCTGGCTACTCAGGGAACCCTGTTCTGCTTAATATGTCCTCCTGGGCCCCTAACAAGGCCAGTATCTAAGGGTGGTGAGCTATGCAGCCCCTTAGGAATCCAGTAGCCCAATGGGGAGCTAATTCTTGTATCACACCAGTGCACAGGGTCCTGGATCAAAACTGATGAATCCAAATGGCTACCACTGGCATAGTCAGGAGAAAAAGGCCAAATTCATTAAATACGTTTATTTTAGAACTCAGAGGTTAAGAGCTTTTGTTGCTCTTACAGATTATCACGGTGACTCACAATCATTTGTAACTCCAGTTTTGCCCTTTTTTGGCCACCTGGGGCACTGCATAGATGTGGCACACAGACAAAAGTACAGGTAAAAGTACCCATACACATAAAATTTAAAAAAAAAAAAAAACTTTTAGGGGAAAAAAAAAAACAAACCTCTATCTTAAAATTAATCTCAACATTGGGCCGCTCTTTCTCAGACTTCACGAGGCGGATTCTGGTACACACAGCCCTGAGGCACGCTTCATCTGCACCCACGAGGGTGGCTCAGCGTCCCGGACGTCCGTACTTACCTAATGCCTCTGACTGTCTAGAACAAGATGATCGAATGACCCTTCCTTGGTTGGACTTTGGGCATCCTCCTTTAGAAGAAATAAATCAGACTCCTTAATGAACAAAGGCCTCCGTGATTGCCAAAGCCATGAATTAGTTTGTGCTCTACCTGCGGGATCACAAAAGTACAGTCGTTACAATTAATGGGTCCAATCTTAAAGGCGAGGGCCCCCGCATCAGGTGCTAACACAGTCCATTCTGGCATCCTTATCGCTCTTTAATGATAATTGATGTACCTGGGAAGAATGTCAGCTGCATCACTTCCCACAGGTGCTTGCCCCTCCTGCTTCCTATCCTGCTGGCCATCCAGGATGACAAGCAACGTGGTTTTGATGAAATCCAAATTTATTAGGGTTATTAAAAGTCATTAATTATTTGGCACCCTCTGGATTTCATTTGCTTCATTCTTAATGAAAATTGACAGCTTTATATTTTTTAGGTGTAAAAAGTTGAATTTAGCTTTAAATACTTCCTGTCCTAGCTGCAGGGCTTGGGACTCCCCTATCTTTCCCAAGTTTTTGTTCTGACCTTGCCTTGCTCCCCAAGTATTGATTAGTAACAAGTTCTGTTTCAGGCAAACAGGTCGTTTGTCTTCCCCTAAACCCCCTTCCACAGCCCCTGTGGAGACTCCCCCCAAACTCAAGGACAGTGATCTGAGTCCAGAATGGGTTCTGGAGGGGGGTGGGCTCTACAGAAAAGACAGGGATAGAGACCAGGAGCCTCTGCATTCTGAAATGAACCCCATGATTTCTTCTCCCACAGGTGGGGAAGGCCTGTGTGGTCATCTGGGTTCAGCCAGAGGAAAGAGCCTCGTGTGTGGCCCTTTCAGCCAGACTTGGCAAGTAACGGTGTTCATGTTCTTAGGAGAGGCCTGGCTGAACACTTTCCCTCCAAACAGAAAACAGCAGGTTGGGGACCCCACTCCCCTCCAGAACCAGAGTGGGACAGAACTTCAGTGGGGGCCCTTTCCAGAGGACTGATTTTCAGCTCTGCAAACCTATCCTAGCTCAAAGAAGCCACGCACTCTCTATGCTCTTCCGATGTGTTCTGGGAAGAGGGTAGTAATTGAAGATGTCCAACACTGGTAGGATGGCATCCTGCCCCCCAGGGAATCGACTCAGATTCTGTGAGGTTCACCTGATGAGGCCAGCAGAGCGCCAGGCTCCACTGTGCTTGCTTTTCACTTAGGCAGAAAGTTTAGGCACAGAACAAATTATGGGAAGGATGTCGGTACATCCGTCATCCTCCCTCAGGAGCAGTGGCAATTTGGAGAGTTTTAGCACTCTGAAGGTCAGGATTAAGAACCGAGTAATTAATTACCACTGATTTAGAGATAACATTGTGCCAATTAATCAATTGCTCAATGTGAAGAATTGACAATTAATTGACGGTTTTGTTCCAGCCTGGCGGCTCTTGTGGAGTTTCACTGAGAATGAGATGAGAGCTCTAAATTGAAAGGTTATAAGGGTATCTTCCAAGCTTAAAGGGGAAAAAAATAAAAAATAAAATAAATAAAATAAAGTGAGCCATTCACAAAACACCAACTTGGGACGCACCTGCCTCATGGCCTTGACTTAGAGCAATCATTTCCACTAAGTGGTCAAGCTTACATACGGTGGCAATGAAGACGGGCTCTTAATGACTGACCAGCACATGCCTATTTTGTCCTTTGAGCGACACTGGTTCTCTTTACAAGTACCCTAGGAATTGTGAACCCCTTCATCTTCCAGAGAGTGAGGTTGCTCAGAGGAACGGCTAAAATAGTGTTGGCAGTTAGGTCTTTTCTGAAAGACTCAAAGCAGGTCTCCCCATCCCTTCTGAGCAATACTGAGTATTTACTGCTTCAAGGGCCAAATCCAGTGTCACAAGGGCTACAGCCAGCTGTCGGGCTAAGATGCATCATCCCCCTGATCCCCCAAGTGAGGCAAAGTGGAAAGGCCTGGGAGGAAGAGTCACAGGACTCAGCCAGGGCGCAAGCAAGGGACAAAGCCATCAGTCTAGAATACCAGCAGATACCTTGAATCTCAGCAGAGGGCAAAAGGCGATCCAGAAAGCCTGTGAGATGGGGTGAGTGAGGAAAAGCTTAAAGTGTGGGGGAAGATCTTGGCTGCTCCTCCAACCTTTAGAATCACTTATGTCATTGATGCCTCTGTTTCCAGCTTGTTCAGAATCATCGTGACCTCTATGTCCCTGACCTTGGCTCTGCTGATGTCCCTCTGTTCCTAGCCTCTCTGGTCCTCCCATCTTGGCCCACTCACCTCTTTTCTTCCATGCTGAATAAGAAAGGTGTTAGAGCACAACATTGAAACTCAGGAGGCTTTCCACAGGACCCTTCCAGAAGAAATGGCAGTCAATAAGGCCCTAGCCCCAAAAAACCACTCTGGACTCGCTACCATCATTGCAGATGACTTTTACGAAGTCATTGAGCGATAGTTAGGGAAGGAGCATTCTCCCCACTGCATCTCAACAAAACTAGGAGGGAAATGGAATCAAAGAGGAAGTCTAATTGCTCTGTAGCTAACAAAATTCCTCCAGTCTTCAGTGACTTCTCTCCGGCCCTAAATGAATCTTGCCACCTGGCTCCAGCAGCCAATTTCTCTCAGAGACATTCTCTTTTGAAGTCTTGCTCATTTCCTCTGATTAGTGCAGAAAACCCAGCCAAGTTCCTGCCAGAGGATAGAAGAGGAGGAAAACCAAAGAAGACACTAGAGCTCCTTGTCACAGTGGCCACTGCCTCGGAAAGGTGCCCACTGTCTCTCTCTGGGGTCTGTTCTTGCCCAGGTCCTCAGCTGCCAGGCTTTGCCTCTGTGAGTTCCCTGGGAGGGCAGAGAGGGCTGAGCTCCCCTTGCGTCCAGTGGGACCAAAAGCAGAGGCTGGTGTAGGAACATACAAGAGAGGCTGGAGAAGAAGTCACATCCAGCCAAGCTGAGGAAGCTCAGCACGTGGCAGTCAGGACCAGAGGTGTTGATGCATCTGTGGGGGAAGCTGACCACCTGAGAAAGGAACACAAAGAGGGACTGGCCAGGACTGTGGCCCTGAGCAATCCTTGGTCCTCTCCAGACTCCTGGAGTGACTACTGGGCACAGAGTCTGAAGATCTGCTGCCTCTGGAGAGGAAAATCTATGCATCTATGAGGATGCAGCCTCCTACAAGGTACAGAAAGCTGGGAGACCCTCCTCATGTCACAAGAAGTCCAGGGCAGATGACCTAGACAAGTGCAGCATCTTGAAAGTATGCCAGAGATACAGGCCCTTCCCATCTCTGTCACTTCCTAATCCAAGGATATTTCTGTTGTCAGGCTGGCAGAACTTTCTGGACTTCATGCCCATATTCTGATCTTGTCTTATTGGCTAGAACTGGCTTATGGGAACCTGAACTTCACAGAAGTCATCCCTGTGCTGTGGGCATTCGTTTTTTCTGAACTGAGTTACACAACAGCCTCCCAGACATTGGTGCTCATCCCAGTGGACACACAGAGTCACATGACCGCTTGAACTTTTCCCAGAGTGTTGTTATTTCTTACACCATGACTACCATCTCTACAGGTGAGCTTAGAGAGCACTGGTGTGAGATTTCCCAATTAACAGGCAAGGCCTAGGCCTTCAGAGAAAAATGCAATGTAAGAGTCTAGTAAAAGTGACTGGCTAGAAAAAGAGGACCAACATGACATGAGCTTTGTCATCCCAGGCAGGGAAGTACCTCAGGCATGCTCATGAGGAAGGGTGACCTGGAAATCATGATTCTCCACAGGGACACTTGGTTTCTAGATCAAAATGTTCTTCAAGTAAATTGCAGATGGAGACCATTGCATCATTTCTCTTAATTAGGAAACCAAATTTATTTCAGAGCTAGGAGTCCAAAAGTGAAATCTGTTAAAAGAAATCTTATGAGTTCTCTGCGCAGTCTCTAGTCAGGCTAGGGGTGGAGGCTGCAGGGGACTTCCCCTCCCCCTTCTGACGGTGCTGAAGCTACCTGGGGGGAGACAGCCCAGCATCCCATCCTAAGAAGCCCAGCAGCATCTCTGAGCCCTTGCAGTTGCAGCCTGGCAATAAAGTAGCTCTTCAAATGCTGCTGGAGCCTGTCCATAAGGAGGAGATAATGAAAAGGACTGCCCAAATGGGCAAGGATAATACAGTTAATGCATTACTGCTTTTATTATTTTATCATCTTTCATTAATTGCTGGCAGCGTGCCTGCAGGAGTTGGTTGTATGGAAAGGGCTTTTAGTTAAATGTCTAAGTGAAACGACCACTTAGAACCTGGGAACAAGGTTGAACCAAGGTTCACTAGACTTCAGTAAATCTTGTCTAAAGGGGTACAGGGAGGTAAGAAAGCACTTTATTCGGGGACAACCAAGCACTGTAAGGTTTACACAAGCTGTTCAGAACCCACGGTCTCAAAAAATCGGAAGCACAAAAACAATATTAAAAAATGTAAAAGCCTCCTCTGTCTGTGCTGTCTCACTGCGTGACCTTGGACAGGTGACTTGCAGCCTCAGCGTAGGTCCCTTTGGCTGTGTCTGACTCAGCAAACACTTTTCCTGGCCCCAAGCTAATTACCTGTCGATTTAAGGGTCACAGCTCATTGTTAATAGATGGAGGAGGGGTGTGAACAGGCTGCTGGCTGCTGGGGACAGCTCCAGGTCCTTGGGACCCACTCGGCCCTCCAGGGTGCCTCAAGCTGCCCTTGGCTTTGCTCTCCATCCCTTCTGTAGATTACACAGCTGCATAGTCTCTTGGGATGAAGCAGGCACGATGCAGTGGAGATGCTCTCCTGGCCTTCTGTGACCCAACAGCTGGCTCCCCACATTGGCCCACCGATAACACAGAGAATACGCCACCTAACTCTGCGCTTCACGCCGGCTAGTCATGCTTTCCCAGGCCATCCACTTGAGTCACAGCTAACCAGCACCTGCTATGCCCACCGCGCCCACCGCGGGCGCTGGACGCCAAGGCACACCCTTCGGGAGCTGACTCTCTCCTTCTACCATGTAAGTTTCCTCACCCTCCACCCCATCAAACAGTGGCAGCAAGCATCTCTAGCCACTGAGCCATCTTCCTAGCCCCCCATTTTTAATTTTAAAAGGAACTGCCAAGCACTGAAGAGGCGAAGGAAGGAAAATTATGAGTTAGAGGCCAGCCTGGGCTATGTAGCAAGAATCTCAAAACAAAAACAACAACAACAACAACAAAAGCAAAACAAAAACCACAAAAAAAATAAAAACAAAACAAAACAAGAAAAATTTAAAGGAACCACCAAGCTTATTTTACCATAGCTGTGCTGACTCACATTCTCACCAGCAACCTGTGTGTGATTTTATTTCTCTGTATTCTCATCATTTTTTGCCACTATTGCAGGTTAAAAAAAAGAAGCCTATTGTAATAAGTGATCTTCTCTAATTAGCAAAGGTAATGTCCATGTGCATCTATACTTCAGAGAGCATGGACTAGAAACACACGTATCAGTGGGCAGTTGTATCCCTTCTCTACCCTCAGAGCCCTCTACAAGGATGGAAGACTTCTTCTGGAGAAACTGACCAAAAGCAGTCTCCCCTCGCACACACACCCTCGGGGGGACACACACACACAGAAGAAGTAGAGAGAGGAGTTTTCAGAATGCAGGCAGCCATCAGCTATGCCACCCCCCCCCCCAAGCCCAGCCCAGCCCAGCCAGCACTTGGGAAGGAGGTGGAAGTGTCTGAGTATCTCTGCATTCAGGAGCTCCCACACCCTAAGCCCAGTTTATCACCTGATCACACACGGGGGGGGGTGGCAGAGGCAGACGGTGCCACCGTGCACACATTGTCTAGTACCGTGCAATAAATAGGTCACTTCAAAGTGTATTGACACAAAACTAAGGGTCCATCTCCTTTCTCCTTCATACTGTCTGAGGCTGCAGGATCAGCTTCTGTGACAGCACCCTTGCAGGGCTGGGTACAATTCTTTGCAGTTAACCAGGGCCTCTGCTTCTCTCCTCATGGGCCTCTCAGTCAGGTCGCCCCGGTTTCCTCACAGCATGATGCTGAAACCGGTAACCAGAACTCTAGGGAGTAGAAACCACTAGCTGACAAAAAGCACCTTAAGAAAGGAACGGTCTGTTTTGCTTCACAGTGTGCTCTTGGCTGTACTGGCAGGGCTGTGAGGCTGCTTGCTCACGTCAGGACAGGTCAGGAAGCAAAGCAGGTAAATGCTGGTTCTAAGGCTTAAGGAGACTGCACTGAGGACTCAGCTCCTTCACAGACCCCTCAGAGACCACTGTGGGGGCAAATTTGCTCTGAGGCTTTTGAGGTTAGTGGAGGACTCAGAATTTCCAGATAACCAAAGTGTTTTCTTTGATTGTTCCTCAGGAAAGTTTCTACCTTCCACCCCAATGTATGTATGCAGGGGTGCACATACGCATTTGTATGCACTTGTTTGTGTGTGTGTATGTGTGTGCATGTGGAAGCCAGAAAACAAACTCGGGTGTCCTCGGGTTCTGTCCACCTTTTTCTCGAGGGTGGAGGATAAGGTCTCTGACTGACCTGGAACTGGCTAAGTAGTTTGGCTGGCTGGCTGGATGGATGGATGGCTGACCCATGAGTCCCAGGGCCTATCTGTCTCTTTAGCACTAGAATAATGTGTTGCATATAGCCACGTCGGTGTTTAAAACAAGCAGACAGACAAACAAAAACCCAAACCAAACTGGGTTCTGGGGCTTGAACTCAGGCCCTTGTGCTTGCAAGCCAAGCACTTTACCAACTGAACTGTCTTCCCAGAACCCCCTCCTCGCCAGGTATTTGATCCTGAATCAATATCACCAAAGTACTCCCCATTCTCATATCTTTGCTGACACGTGAGCAGTCTACAGCCAGCCAGCCGTGTCCTTTATGGAAGCCACAGAGGTGAAGTCCAGAACAACCACCACTTCAAGGACCCCAAACAGGACTGAAACTGTGCGAGAGCCTGGAGGTAAAAATCGGTGCTCATGCCAGACGCCAAGTCAAGAAATGCAGCATTGCTGGATCTTGACCCAGAAACCTGGGCGGTGATGTTCTGAAGTACCCAATGTTTGAAGCTGGAAACTGGGACAGGCTCATTTGTGTGTAGGATGCTGATTGCCAACAGTTAATCACCAAGGGTAAGTGAAAGAAATCATTCCTGCTCATTTGCAAATGGAAATCAAATGAGGACTGAGGCGAGCACCAGCACTTTCCTTTCCAAATGCAGGTTTGCTGACCTTGGGTTGCCTGGCAGGCACAACTGAGTCCAAACTTCTGCTTTGGACACATCTGGGAAAGCTCAAGATGTTCTCAACATCACTGCTCATCTCAGGGGCAGATCTATTTAGTCCAGAAAGTCTGGACCATTTTCAGACGCTATGAATTCGTGTGCGCACACAAATATTCATGTCTTCCTTCTTTATTGCTCTGCGGAGACTCACTTCACCTTGCTTGAAGGGCCCCAGCAAATCACACTGAAACTCTTCCAAGAGCCAAGCAACACACGTGTAACCCACTCCCCTTGTTGAAATGCAAACCCCAAGTTTGTGTTGCTAAAATGCTCATATACTTGGGGAACTGGGGGGGGATTTTCCTCCCTCCATCCCCAATTGTGGGGTGTTTTCCATTTGCAGGGCAGTTTGTTAATATTGCATTTTATGCCCTCAAAGGCATGCACACTGAGTCCTGGAGTAATAGCCCTGTGTATGCAGTGTGTAATGGATTTCACTCCTCGCTGTGGGATTCATTACCATGATTTATGGCTGTTTTAATGTACACAGCCTTCTCAAACAACTTAGAGTTGATTGTTCTGGTACTAGACTTGGATCCAAGATTGCTTGGGAGCAAGGCCATTGTGCAAAAAAGTTATTGTTGTCTTTGAGGTAAACAACCTTGGACCACCAGCTTCAGATTTGACATGAATGATGACCAGTCACACATTCATGCCCAGAGCCATCAGGAATCTGTTTCAGGCTTGAGCTTCTACTGTTAGGCTTGAGTGGCCCAGTACCACCTATCGGGAAGGCTGTGCACCCTAAGTAGCTTCCCTGCATTCTGTAGTTGTCACAGCATATTTGCAAGTGACAGGAGAGCTGCGGGCAGGCCATCCACCCACTGTCATCATTGAAGATAGTCATAGGGTTGCTCAGGGCATAGAAATAAGCTTTGTGCAGTTAGAACTCTTCCAGTTGAGCTACACTCATAAGCCCTGTGGCACTGGTTTAATTCGATTAAGAATGGTTTAGTGTATTGTCACAGTACATGGCCATAATGTCTCCCTAAACCAAATTTACCTTCAGGGAAGGTCTTTCTCAGAAGACAGAAAGGATGAATGAGGAAAGATAGGGACAGGCTGGAGAGGCCCCATTTGCTTTGTGGGCTTTGGCAGGATAGGACTGGTTTCCAGCCCAGAAGACTCCAAAAGGTGCCGAGGGGCTTCAGGGCTCAGCAAAGGGAAAGAAACTCTGTGAAAGTCACTTCCAGAAGGGAGGACCACTGTGATATCCTCAGTCCAAAGGCTTCAGGCCGTCATGTCCAAGAGGGGACCCAATAAAACCTTTCCAGAGGGCAGGGCGCAGCACTGGGACCTCTCCTTCCTCAGAAAACTGAGCTCAGAGCTGGGTGGAGTGGAACAAACCTGACTGCAGCACTCAGGAGGCCGAGGCAGGATGATTGCCTGCAAGTTTAAGGTCAGCCTGTTCTCCACAGTGAGTTCCTCTAACCAGGGCTACATAGGAAAAATCTCTCAAAAATAGCAAACAGGACGCTGGTGCGATGCCTCGGTGGTTAAAGGCACCTGCTGTGCAGCCTTGGCAACCTGGGTTCAATTCCTAAAACCCTTGTAAAGGTGGAAGGAGAGAACTGACTTTACAAAATTGTTCTCTAACCTCCACAAACACACACCTCATGGCACACACACATACACACACACAAATAAATCTTAAAAAAATGTTTTCTTAGTGACTCCTTCACAAACCATACAACCTGTGGCAGAAGATGTGGTGTTCAGTCGGTGGCTTTTAGCATATTCACACTTTGCAATAACTTTGAACACTTTTACCCCAAAGAGACCCCCAAGGCCAATTGGCACTTCAACCTCCCCCACCCATTCTGCCAATGCATTCATCCCTATTCCAGCCCCATGCAACTGGAGTCCATTTTCTGTCTCCAGATTTGCTTTGGGGGGCATTTCCCATAACTGGAATCATACACCACAGGGTCTTTTGTGACTGGTGTCTTCCGCTTAGTGTAATCCTCTCAAGGGTTCTGTGTGTATTGTGCTTTACAGCTGCGTGGATAGACCACACTTTGTTCTGTGCGCCACACCACACCTGAGAACATTACCTAAGGAGGCCTTTCAGTTGCTGGGCAGTTGCGCTACTTCTGCTTGCAGGGTGTTTGTGCATATTGTGTATGAATTTCATGTTGCTCAGGAGTGGGCTCCCTGGGTTGTATAGTATATTTAACTTTTTGAGAAAATGACAGACCAGTGGCATGGGGCTGTACATTTAACATCCTCTTTGGGCAAGAGGCCTGAGCAGCTTTCTGATTCTGAACAGCCTGGTAGGTGAGGAGTGGTGTATGGAGTGGCTCTGACTTGCATTTCGCTATGGACTCCAGAGCCATGGACTGCTTTTTCTGTTGAGAACTGTGCTGTAGGCAAAGTGGAGAAACTTGATTATAATGACAAAACAGAGTGCAAACATAAAACTTTAGCCTGTTAAAATGACAGCCAAGGAAAACCAGAAGATAAAGAGGAGGGATGTTCAAAGAAAACCAACACATTGAAGTCCTCCTCTCTCCTCAGGGAAGAAACAAGAGAATGAAATGTGTTCATTTGAATAACAGCACCAGGAAACAAAGAGAAGAGGGAGGAGGCATCTGCAGGCCTGAAGTTCATGCTGTATTTTTTTGAGGGTTAGCATAGTGCCAGTACATATGCTTATATAGATTCGCCACAGTAGAAGTTATATGCAATACATTTTGTGTGTGTGTGACAGGGTTTCTCTGTGTAGCCCTGGCTGTCCTAGACTGGCTTTGTGGACCAGGCTGGCCTCCAACTCACAGAGATCTGCTTGCCTCTGCCTCCCAGAGTGCTGGGATTATAGGCGTGCCCCACCACACCCCGCTTATGTAGTACATTTTATATGTTATGTACTTTATTTTACATTTGAGAAAAATATCACTAGAAAACCATGCTGTCCTCAAATTTCCTATATAGACCAAGCTACCTCAAACTCACAACAATCCTCTTGCTTTATTATGCCTCAGCTTTATTATGTATTTACATTACTGCATATTACTTACAACTTCTTTGGTGGACTTAAGCCACAGGCTGTTAAGAGTAGAGTGGAGGAGGGGAAATTTTAATTTCACTAAAAATGTACACAACTCACTACTGTGTATTGAGCCACTGTATTCATATGCCAACCGGTAGCATACAAATGGAACTCTCTGTCTTTGTGTGTGTGTGTGTGTGTGTGTGTGTGTTAGAGAAGAATCTGTATGAGTCAGATGCAGAGAGTACAGGTTGGGCGTAGGGAAGATCTTAGCTTATTATAAGTCATAAAACTACTTAGGTAACTTGCTCATAGTTTTGGTTTCCTATCTGTTTGCTTGTCTCTGTTGTGTGGAGACCAAACATTGCCCTATAGCTCAGGCTAACCTGACGCTTGAGATCTTCTTGCCTCAGCCTCCCAAGTGCTGTAGTCACACATGTTCTACAACGCCCTGCCTGTCCACTCTGTGTGCGAACGTACCTATGTGAGGATGAGGACACTGAGTGTCTTCCTCTATCCTCTGCACATTCTGTTTTGAGACAGGGTCTCTTAAGGAAGCTGGAACTCATCGACTGTCTAGACTAGCTGGCCAGCAAGCCAGGGATCTTCCTATCACTCTCAGATTACAAGTGTGCAGCCCATACTTGGTTTTTTACATGGGTGCAGGGGACCAAACTCAGGTTCTTCTGCTTGTGTGGCAAGCACTTTACCAACTGGTCCATCTTCTCATCTTCATTTTTAAATACAAATCAATTCTACATTCATAAAAACAACCCCCACACACAGAAAAGGAAATTTCCCCTGGCTCTTTATTTGCTACCACGGTTTCTTTCTGAACGTCCTCTCTACTGTCTCTCAGCAGATGATCACAATGTCTTTTGAAGTGCCATCCTTCTGTGCAGCAGTGGGATTCTACCCATGTCCCTGGGCCTTTCTTTTGGGGGGTGGGGGTGGAACAGGGTTTCTCTGTGTTGCCTTGGCTGTCCTGGACTCACTTTGTAGACCAGGCTGGCCGCAAACTCAGAGATCCTCCTGCCTCTGTCTCCCTGCGTGCTGAGATTAAAGGCGTGTGCCACCACGCCCAGCTATCCCCTGACCTTTCTAAGCTCGACAGCGATTTCTCAGAATATGTCAGTAAGAGTGGCCTGGGCTGGGGCTGGGGGGAGAGCCACAGAGAGCATGCAGGTGCCAGTCAAGGACACTGCCTGACTGTTCGGCTAGGAGGGGCACTAGGAGTGGGTGAGTCAAGCAAACCACAAGAATGTTTAGCAGTCTCACAGTGGCAAAGGCATTCTTACCACACCACAAAGTCCAGGAGTGACAAAAGAAAAAAATTGATACATTTTGATTAAATAAAAGCATAACATTTTGCAAAGAAAATGCTCAAATCAAGCCAACAGACCAGAAACAAATTGAAAATGGATATCCATAACATATACAGAATACTGAAAGCTAATCTTCTCAATTTGCAAAGAGCTCCTAAAAATCAATAGGAAAATACCCAATAATCCAAGAGAAAAATCGAGCCAACGACATAAATAGATGTGTCTGAGGAAAAGAAATACCAATGAGCTTTTGTTTTTGTTTTGCTTTCTTTTCAGGCAGAGTCTTGCTTGCATAGCCTTAGCTAGCCTGGGACTTGCTATGAAGTACAGACTGGCCTTTAACTTGTGGCAATCTTCCTACATCTGCCGCCCAAGTACTGTAATTAGGATTACATGTGTGTGCCACCATGCGAGGTTTCAAATAGTATATAGATAAGAAAAGAAACCTCTGGTTCCCAAACCCACCCACCTCTAGTCCACCTGAGAAGCCTGTTCTAGTTCCTGAAAGGCAGATCCTTTCCGCCCCTCTGAAGTCCTCCTCGTTACTAGCCTCTCTGGTTTGTGTAGCATCATCATCCTTTACTTTACAGCTCACATCCACTTATAAGTGACTACATACCGTGCTTGTCTCTCTGGGTTTGGGTTACCTCACTGAGGATGATGCCCCCCAACCCCCAATTCCATCTCCTTGCCAGCAAATTTCATGTCATTGTTCTTAACAGCTGAGTAAATACTCCATTGTGTAAACATACCACATTTTCTTTAACCATTCTTTGGTTAGGGACATGTAGGTTGTTTCCAGTTTCTGGCTATTTTGAATAAGTCTGCTACGAACATAGTTGAGCAAGTGTCCTTGTGGTAAGGTAAAGCATCTTTGCCCAGTAGTAGTATAGCTGGGTCTTGAGGTAGATCAATTGCTAAATTTCTGAGAAACCACAATATCAATTTCCGAAGTGTTTGTACAAGTTTGCACTCTCACCAGCAGTGGAGGAGTGTTTTTGCCTTCCTCTGCCTCCTGAGTGCTGGGATTAAAGGCATGCACCGCCACCACCACCGCCTGGCTTCTCACTTGTGTTTTAAATCTTAACCATTCTGACAGCTGTAAAATGAAATATCAAAGTCATTTTGATTTGCATTTCCCTCATAGCTAAGGATGTCAAACATTTCTTTAAGTGTTTATCAGCCATTTGAGATTTCTCTGTTGAGAATTCTCTGTTTAGGTCTGTATCTCAGTTTTAATTGAATTATTTGGTTTGTTGGTGTCTAGCTTCTTGAGTTCTTTATATATTTTTTATATTAGCCCCTATCAGATGTAGAGTTGGTGAAAATTCCTTTCTCATTCTGTGGGCTGCTGTTTTATCCTGTTGATGATGTCCTTTTTCTTACAGAAGCTTTTCAGCTTCATGAAGTTCCATTTATTAATTGTTGATTGTAGTGCTTATGGTATTGGTGTTCTGTTTATGAAGCTGTCATCTGTGCCAATGTATTCAAGGCTACTCCCTACTTTTTATTCTATGAGATTCAGTGTATGTGGTTTTATGTTGAGGTCTTTGATCCACTTGGGCTTGAATTATGCAGGGTGATAGGGTGTGGGGACAGAGAAATGACTGGAATTGAAGGGTATTTTAGGGGCAAGGTAGAAACCCAATGCAGTGGAAACTCCATAGAATCTACAAGAGTAACCCTAACAAAGACTCCTGCTAGTAGTGGGGGACACAGAGCCTGAACTGGCCATCTTCTGTAGCCAGGGAAGGCCTCAATGGAAGGACTGGGACTAGAGTCTAGCATAATGGTCAACAGAAAGACCAGAGAGACTTCATCCAGCCACTGATAGGAGCATATACAGCACCCCACAGCCAAACATTAGACAGAGCTTGGGGAGTCCTGAGGAGGGGGAGGAAGGATCAGAGGAACCATAGAGGTCAGGGACAAAGCATGAAAAATGGCCCACAGAATCAACTGACCAGGACTCATAGGGGCTCACAGAGATCAGGGAGCCCGTAGGGTCTGACCTAGGTCCTCTGCATGTATGTCATCACTGAGTAGCTTGTTGTTTTTTTGTGGAATTCTTAGTAGTGGGAGTGGGGGCTCTCTCTGACTCTTTTGCTTGTTTGGTGGGACCCTATTCCTCCTATTGGGTTGCCTCTTCCAACCTTGATGTAATAGTATGTGCCTGGTCTTATTGTAGCTTGTTATGCTGTGTTTGATTGATGTCCCTGGGAGGCTTGCTCTTGTCTGGGGGGAGGGGGAGGGGGGATGGTTGGATATGGGTTAGCGAGAAGGTGGAGAGGAGATGCTGGGAGGGAAGGGAAGGAGGGGAAATTACAGTGGGGATGTAATATATGGGAGAAGCGGCCCTGGCTCCAACCCTCGGCATCTTTGAAACTGCGTCTTGACATTCTTCCTATAGCTAACTAGATCAAGTAAGAACTCATAACCAGAAGAGAATGCTGAGCTAATTTCCCTCTTCCCTTGTGAAACAAGAGACCAAGAATTATCAACTATCAGAGATTCTTGAATGTAAGGTCAAATAGGCTGAGACAGAGTCTAAGCAGAGGCTCGTCAATGTGTACACTAGTTTACACACTTATGTGTGTCTGTGGTGTCCTTGGGTGTGTATGAATGTATATGTATGCAGACCTGGGCTATCCCTCTATGAAGGGTGCAGGGATAGCTGATGGGGGCAAAGCCACACAACACCCGTGCAAACACATGTAAGCATAGGACATCTGTCTGCACAAAACTGGAAGAAGTCTTGTCCTCCGTAGCTCAGTGTGTCTGGGACACACATAGCTCACCTCTGTTTGGCTCCTGTCTGCGGTCTGTAAAGCAGCCAGATATTCCTTCACAAGCCTGTGCAATCCAAGCAGGCCTGAGGCGGGCTTCTAACTAGAAAGCCCTGGTTAAGATAGACACTTTCTGCCAGGTGGTGGTGGCACACCCCTTTAATTCCAGTGCTCAGGAAGCAGAGGCAGGTGGATCTCTGTAATTTGAAGGCCAGCCTAGTGTACAGAGTGAGCTCCAGGACAGCCAGGCTACACAAAGAAACCCTGTCTTGAAAAACAAACAAACAAACAAATAAACAAACAAAAAGATACATTTTACACAGAGGCACAACTTCAGGGCAAGGGATTTGTGGCTGACCCTACCCCTCTCATCCTCCTCCTGTGCATATAGGACGTGTATAAGATGAAAGACTGCACAGGGCTACAAGGCCTCAGAGCACTCACCAAGTACATGAGTACAGCTAGGTTGGATAAAGATGCTTGTCTCAGCCAAAGGCAAGGCTGAGCCCTGTGTGCAGTTCTCCAGCTGAGCACTTTCTCCCCTGCCTGATGCACCCACTAGATGCAGGCCTTGCCCCTTTAAGCTATTCCTGCACCCTTCACAGGAGGCATAGCCCAGGTCTGCCAGACTAACCAGGAGATCCTAAGTCCTTTGTTGCCACTTCCCGCTTGTGAATAGACACCTCTATTATCACAGATACATCTGAACTGCAGTTGACATGTATTAATCAACTGGACACTGTGATAAACAGCTCTGCCTGACACATTGTCAGTGCAAGCTCTGATGGTTTATAGCTCACTGCCTTGATGGAGGGAATTCGAAAGATGAGGAGAAAGGCAAGCCAACACCAACACATGCTGGACAAGGTCCATCAGCCTCTACCATTCCACACAGCAGTCAGTCCACCTAGACAAGACCAGGGCTCTGGGTAAAGTAGGTTACTAAATTCTACCAGGCCTCTGAGACAAGAGAACGGGAAACATTGTCTCTATAAGAGGAGCTCCCCATTTCATAAGAGATGATATGCATTTATGTCCCCTAAATTTAGGTTATGTCCCCTAAATATCACAGGCTAGAGTCCTAATGACCCCACGGACTTTAAAAATGAGATTTTGAAAATGTAATCAAATTAAGATGAAGCCATTAGGATGGTCCCAAATCCAGTGTGACGGTGACCTTACAGAAAGAAATTGAACACACAGACAGGCACACACAAGCATAGGGATGCCGTGTGAACAGACAAGTAGAGATTGGATGATGTATCTACAAAACAAGGACCACCAAGAATTGCCAGCAACCAGGAGAAGCCAAGAGGGGCTGAGACAGAACCTTGCTCACAGCCCTCCCAGGGACCTAGTGCTCAGGACTCATTGACCTTGACTCCCAGCCTTTAGAACCAAGAGCATACATTGCAGATGATTAAGCTGACCAATGGCATACTTTGTTACAGGATCCTAGGAAGTCAATAATACAATGAACATTATAAGTCGCTGTGGAAGGCTGGCTCCCTGACCCCAAGAGTAATACAGCCAATACCAGATCCAAAGACACAAGTCACAGGGGTTAATATGCCCCTTACCAGTTCATCTAATCACAAGGTAAAAATAAGAAAAGTTTATTGGACAATTGCTACAACTGACTCTTCACTCTTCCCCCAGCAATTTGCCAGAACCAACTTTTCTTTTTCGAAACAAGGTCTTATATAGTCCATGCTGGCCCCAAACTCACTCTGTATCACAGAGTGGCCTTGAACTTCTGCCCCTCCAGCTTTCACCTCCCCCATACTGGTATACAGGTGTGTACCGCCATTCCTGGTTGGTGTGGCACTTGGGATGGAACCAGGGCTGTGTGCTCTATCAACTGAGCCATGTTCCTTAGCACCCTGACTTGAGGTTCTACTTCAGGAATGTTTTTGTTCCGGGACTCTGGGGTCAGGGTGAAGGGGTCCTTCCATAAAGGTACAGAGTGGCTGGTTGCTGTGTGCTGAGCAGGGACAGCGACTGTGACCCAGTTAAGGACTACAGCAAATCCAAAGACGCAAGCACATGACTGCATCAGTGAAGGGGCGGCCCATGCCACTACTGACTAATGGTTTGTCTGGGGCCAGCAAACTGTCTTCCCGTGAGAAAATATATTATTCTATAATTTCCTTAAAATATTAAAAGCGGAGTTCCACTGCAAGAGCCCAACCTGCATGCATTGGCACTGTCTGCAGGACGTCGCTGAAGGGCTTTGGGAAGTAGAGCCTGCTCCGGCTCTTGAGTTTGGAAGGCTGTCTGGGATGAGGGGTTTTTCTGCTCCAGCAGGGCCCTGAACATACTCAGACTCAACTACGAAAGAACTTTGAAGGAATTATGCTGTGGTGGGCAGACATATGTGGGTAGACAGAAACAAGTCCCTTCAAATCCTGGACCCCACACAGCGGTGTATTGGGGAAAGCTTGAAGACCTCAGGGTGACAATGCATAGGACATCTGGGTCTTCTTTAGCCAGGCTTTTATTCTGAATATTAGAGCTCATCAAGGAGTCTACGGATAAAATTCTCCCCAGCCTCCTGTTCAGGGCTGGGGAGATGGCTCAGTACTAGCTGCTCTCCAGAGGACCCAGGTTCAATTCCCAGCACCCATATAACAGTTCATAACCATCTTTACCCTTAGTTCTAGGAGATCTGGATAGAAATATTACAGTTGGCTATGGGACTGACCCCATGTATCTGGAAGAGGGAGGAAATCTCAAGCTCCAGAAAGATAAGGAATTTGGGGTGAGAATCATATCAGACATTAAGAATATTGCACTTAGCTGAAGTACCCAGGATTCGGGGTGGTGGCTACTCGGGCGACAGTAGAACAGGTAAGTGACAGAAATGTGGCAAAGCCTCACTACTATTCTCAAAGCAAATAGGACTATAGGGAGGTGAGTCTGCTAGATGTCAGAGGCAGCTGGAGCCACTGAGATCCCCAGACCCTTGCTGAAGAGACATCTCCCAAGTTCTGGCTTTTCTGTTCATCCTATGGATCTTCTCCCTGTACCCTGGTCAGATTAGCAGCTCCCGAGGAACCTGTAGGACTCAGCGGCTAGGAACTAGAGCAGAGAGGAAAGGGTGTGGCCAGGGCCCAGGGCAGCAAGCCCATCGGAGGGCTCAGCCCTCCTCTATGGCCTTGCCCTCCGTGGGTGCTCTCCTGACCCACACAGTCACAGCCTCACCACTGCAACAGTTCAGAAACTCAGTTTAATGTGTCAACAGCATGTCAGCACAGTGACCACCTGACACAGAACTGCTTTCTAGGGGACAAGCCTCACAATGCCCAGGAGCCTCTGTTGCAGCTCCACTGGCCAGGCCTCATAGGGCACTGTAAAAGCAGCAGGGATGGAGCCCACAGGAGGAGTGCTGCAAACTCAGACTCCAGCTCTTCAGTTTGTACATCTGGAGTGATTAGCTGACCACCTCCTTCTGCTTATCGCATCCATAATAGCAGGTCATGTTGGGCTACAGACACCACTGGGAGACACAAAATGAAATAATGGAACCCTCATATTGATTCATTCATCAGCAGCCAAGCTAGTCTAAAAAATACAGTAAATATGGGTGGTGTCTGCATGAACTAAAACAATCACTGGCTTATTAGCTCTTGGCACCAGGAGTAGGCTGGGATGGATGCCTGGGATTCCCTCTAATCTTATCTATTTTCCAAGCGAGCCCATCTTCCTGCTTCTTTGTAAGAATTGCGGTTCTACATCAATTACATTTCAATTAGCATTGCAGATCTTCCTTTCCTTACCACTAAGGCTACACACATACTGAAGGTCAATATTTTCTCTCATTTTATTATGTTAATCACACCAGGAGTGGGGAGAGAAAGGGTTGCTGGGTTCCTGCTGGAGTCTGAGCTGTCCACTCTACTCAGATGCACATTTACAAGCAGCTTTTTCCCGGGTAGGCACTTCCCACATCCGCAAACATGCAAAGCTAATGGGCTGGAGTAAAGAATGTGTCTGCCAAAGTGAACTCCTCCTCCTCAGGCGTCGGAATATTGAGAAGTCATACAACTCCTCATCTGTGTATCTATCAGCTGCCGTTCCACCGTGCAGCCAGCAGATGCAGAAGTGACTAACGCTGGAAGAAGGGAAGCTCAGAATCAGGTCTAGGAACTGAGCACCACTGGTGTCCTGTGCTTGATCAGCTCATCCTGTGGCTCTGTCCTGTGTGAATGCCAAGGCTGACATTCTACAGTCATGTAATGGCCATCCCACAAAGAGCAAATAACATGTATTTAATATCTCAGTCCTCTGCCAGCAAGAAGAGGCAGACAGTCCCTGCTTAAGGAGAACTTCTGTACACAAAAATGTGCAGGTTTTCGAGGTAGTGCCCTGGGGCAAAGCGCCTGCTCCAGAGTAGTGGGTCCAGCAAGTGGGTCTGCACAGAGGCTAGACTTGCCAGAACAATTCTTCAGGGCAGCTCTTCAGAAGGCATTCACACTGCTCTGATAGGAAGAGATAGGCCTTTGCTCACCTGCTCCGAGGCTACCAGCCAGTCCTCCCAACTGTGGGTAAGCCCAGGACAGACCCAGGACCTGGATACCCTCCTGGCCCAGTAGCCTATGATGATTTTCTCTTCTAAGACACTGTCACCCTGTGTTCCCTGTTGGATGAGTTTTTGGTCCTTCACAGAAGCCTAAACCTGTTCCTGCTCCATGGCTTTCCAATTCCTCCTCTCCATTCCTGTCCCTCTTCCACTCACCTGAACATTTCTCCTCATCTCCTGTTCCTCCTCCAGGCTCCTGTCCTCCCCGTCATTTATACAAATCTTCATGTCTTGAAGCCTGCTCAGATAAGAACTTCAAGTCTACTTTTTCCACCCTCCCTTGCGTGGTTCTCTGCATAACACATATTACATTCATTTCATCCCCACACTGAAACTCCATAATGGTGGTGCTCTGGATGAGATTATAGCCTCCAAAAAAATAAATAAATACTGATGTCTTTGCCATAATACCTTAGCATGTGACCTCATTTGGAACTAGGATTGCTGCACAAGCAATTAGCACTGGAACCTGGTCTACACAGAGAGAACTGCCCAGACCAGGTAGGAGAGGAAAAGAAGGAATTCATATGCTTGAGAATGAGGCTGTGGTTCAGTGGTATAGCACTACCTATGGGGGTGGGGGGAGTTCCAAACCTAGGACAAACAAAGAAGGAAAAGAAGGGAGGGAAGAACGGAGAGAAAGAAGAGACTGAAAGGGAGAGAGGGGGAGTGAAGGACAGAAAAAGAGAGGGTCCTTATATTTTCTAGGGGTCACTGTGGGAGCCTGTCTGCCTATTGCTTAGTGTAGTGGTTTTGTTTGCTGTTTATTTTCAGTCTATCTTATTGACCCTCTGCCGAATGACTGGAGATTAAGGTCTGGACATCTTTGGGGTTTTAGGGCTTTATTCTGCTTACCACATTCATCCATTCTAATAGAAACACTGACTCCTTTCCTCAACCCATGTCCCTTCCAGGGTATGGGCATGGCCATGGCCTCTGCTCTCCAGAGAGGATGGCAGCCTGGGCAGGAGAGATAACTGCAGAGGAAGCTCTCACAGAATTGAGAGAATCCTCTGACAGACCAGACAAAAAACCAAAGAGGTGCCAAAAATGAGTTTGAGCTTTCAGCAGGAGTGATGGAAGGATAGAGCCATAGTTTCCTAAGGCAGAAGAAAGGCGTGTTTGAAGGAAGAGGAGGCCAGGCTCTGGGCCTGGACCTGTTGAGCTACAGGTTCTGGGAGGAGACAGGAGTCTAAAACCCAGGGAAAGATGCAAATGCTAGTTATCTGTGTGGGGTAGCAGTTACACACTTGAGACCTGATGAAAGCCTCTTGACACTGAGAAGAGATTTGAGGTGTCCAGTCGCAGAAACAGGAAGTGAGAGGTTGGCAAAGAGGCCAGAGGAAGAGAAGCAAGGAAAGTCAGAGAAAAACCTGAGAAAATCTGAAATCCAAGACATAAGTAACCCACAGCAACCATTGCTAGATGCAAACTATGAATTAATTGGCTGTTGGCAACACCACAGGTTCTGAGCATAGGGAGAGGAATTCCAGGGTCATGGAAGGGCAGGGCTAAGTGGAATGGGTCCACAGACTATGGAAGATTGCATCAGCCAGAGGAGAACCTAGAGAGAAAATTTAGCTTCCGAATTCCAAAATACTCCCAAGCTGCAGAGTTCAAGACAGAGTGAGGCTGGCATGGGCTAAACATCCGACAATAGGGCAAGCCTTACTTGCTTAGTCAATGTGTTTCAACAGTTACAAGACATGCCAACAGCAAAGAGATGGTCTCCTCTAAACAGATGCGTGGACAACTGGATATCCACGGAAAAAAGAAAGACGGCCTCTTTCTCCTGTTACTTTTATTTTTGGTTGTGAGCTTAGACATTAGTGGCTGAGCCATCTCTCCAGCCCTTGTGTTGTTGTTGTTGTTGTTTTTAATGTAGGCTGGGGTTAGAGAGATGGCTCAGAGGCTAAGAACACTGGCTGTTCTTCCAAAGGTTCTAAGTTCAATTCCCAGCAACCACATGGTGGCTCACAACCATCTACAGTGAGATCTGGTGCTATCTTCTGGTATGCAAGCACACATGCAAGCAGAACACTGGATGGATAGATAGATAGATAGATAGATAGATAGATAGATAGATGGATGCAGGCTAAGAGGACCCAGGTTTAGTTCCCAGAATCAACATGGCAGCCTACAATCATCTTCAACAACTCTTCTGGTTTTCGCAGGCATGCATGTGGTACACAGACAAAATACTCACACACATAAAAAAAAAAAAAAAAAAAAATCTTAAAAAAGATAAACAGGGACACCCAGATGACCTCACCTGCCAGAGGCCCACGAGACATTAAAATGAGCAAGCAAGTGGTGCAGAGATGGAAGAGAAAGAGAAGCATTTGTGCAATAAAGAGAGGATGAACTGAAGACCAAAGGGTACTGAGGAACAGCCTGATGTGAAGAGCCTTGCGCTACCAGAGGCCGCAGCACTGGCCAGGAGCAACGGGGTCTGTGTCAATGTCCGTGATCCATGTTACCACTGAAGGCCACATGGACAATCCTGTGCGCCCTGGGATCATGTGATGTGAGAAGGCTGAACAGAGCTCGCCTTGCCCCTCACCAGTCACCAGTGACCAGTCCTTTGGTGGTGTGGGTGAGGTAGGTATGGCCCCGCCCCTTAAAGGGCCTGCAACAACAGGAGAGCATCTCGCCAGGGCCAGGGCAGTGCTGGAGAGCTGGTGACCAGCTCGGTTATACCCAGGCCCAGATCCAGGGCTTTGAGGTGGCCTACCCCAACATCTACGCCATCTATGAACTGCTGGAGGGCGCCACGGAGCCCCATCCTCTAGAACGAAAGGAAAGCCGAAAGCCGCAGGATTTCAAGAACACAGGGCAACAACAGGATATCTGAGAGGAGTCCCAGTGAGGTTTCAGTATTGATAGTGTAGCTAGCAGAGTAGCCAGAGGCCTCAAACCAGATCAGTGACTCACTGCAATAAACATTTTCAAGGAAAGCTGTTTGGGCAAAACGGTATCCTGTGTGACACACCATGACACACTGAAGCTTCCACGGTGAGATTTTTGTTTTGTTTGGGGGAGGGGCTTGTAAGGGTGGAGGGTAGATATGGAGGGATAAGTGGGACTGGGGTGCATGATGTGATATTCACAAAAAATAAAAATAAAAGGTGTTTTTTGTTTTTTTTTTTTTTAAAGATAAATAGCATGTTAACACTGGGGGAAGGATATGAGTAAGAATATCTTCAAAGAATACATACAGGGGGTCTAACGCTTGAAAGAACGAATGGTGTCACCAGTGCTTGAAGTAAAGCCACACTGAGCCACGGCACCCCACCCACTCGGCTACCTGTGATACTGGAGACACTTACTGGGTGCTGCATGGGTGTGGCAGGTGACTTCAGAAAACATGCTTGCAGTTTCTGCAGAGTTAATGCTAGGTGTGGTAGCACAGCCCTTTGAGCCCACCCCTCAGGAGGCAGAGGCAGTCGGATCTCTGTAGGTTTAAGGCCAGTCTGGTCTACATAGCAAGTTCCAGGCCAGAGCTAAACAATGGGATCCTGTCTCAAAAACCAATGACAAAAATGTCAGAGTTGGGTCAGTAAGACAGCCGGTGTAGTGTTCACTGCTACATACTCCAGGTGTGTGGAGCCTGAGCTCCCAAGGACTTCCCTTTCCCCACTCTTCCTGCCGCTGCAAGAACTTGTGCCACTGGGTGTGGCTGTGTCTGGAGATCTGAACTTCTTATCATCTTATGCAGTAACCGTCAGCCATCTCCTCAGCTTGCTCTTCCTCCCTCCCTCCCTCCCTTCCTTCCTTCCTTCCTTCCTTCCTTCCTTCCTTCCTTCCTTCCTTCCTTCCTTTCTTCTTTCCTTCTTACCTTCCTTTTTCCTTTCTCTTCTTTTTAAGATAGGGTCATACTATGTAGCTCTGTCTGGCCTAGAACTGGCTATGTAGATCAGCCTAGTTTTGAACTCACAGATCTGTCTGCTTCTGCCTCCTGAGTGATAGGATTAAAAACATGTCCTGCTAGGATTTTCTTTAGAAGTAAAAGTATGTACAAATTATTGCGGACAATTCTGCTTTGATTAAAGCTATTGGGGAGAGAGAGGCAAAGGAACATTGCCTTAGAGAAAATATAAACACTAGTCATGTATAATGTGTTTAACACTTTTGGTAGCTGAAGAAGAAAACGTGAGGTTCCACCTTCATTCACCAGATGGGTAGGTGGAGACTCTGTTAAAGGCCTTACTGGGTTTTGGTGAGGGCTCCAGCAGGCAGGCACACTCACTAATCAGCTTGCCTCTGTTCCGTGCTAGAACATATCTGACATTACATATGGCCCAAGGCTGTGGGCAGATAGAGCCTCCTTCCTAGAGCTTCCAAATCCACACGTGGCCGCAGCCAGGCACACCCACAGTAAGCATGAGTCTCCAGGTAGTGCCAACCTGGAAGTGCCAGAGCCTGCTCTGATCCTTCACTATGGAAGCCCTTTTATGAGATAACAAAGATGGTATTCCCTTGCTTATTCCTAAAGTGAGTCTGTGGGCTGCCTAATCATAGTCTTCTAAGAAGCTCTGACTCCTGAGTCAGGAAACCAGAATCTGGGAATTTGACTTGAGCCAGGAGCAATGCTGAAAATCATCTCCAGTCACCTTCTCTGTAACCATCTGTGGCTGTGATGAAACTTTGTGAACATCAGCAAGATTGCCCCTCACAAGGAAGATGTTTGATAGGTGGGCTGCAAGGATACATTTACCTCAGGGCAAGGATAGCCCAAGTTTAAGTTGACCTGGCCTTAAGACCAGGTTCCTACTCAGCCATAGCAATGCCTCAAGAAGAGAATGACTCCTCCAGAAGAATGAGCACCCTGTGTGGAGGAGCCAGTACTGCCCTGGGAGGGAGCTTAAGGGACATTCGTCACTGGTAGAGACCACAACTCTTCCATACTTGCCCAGACAGCTACCAGGGCAAAACTGAGCCCCAGGAGGGACATAGACAATTTGGGAATATAGCCATCAGTCTTGGATAATGTAGAAATGATTAAAGACACTCACAGATATTGATCAATACATGGGTGGCCTTTCTACAGGTTGGGTTTGGTTTTGCTTTTTCCAGACAGAGTTTCTCTCTGTGTAGTCCTGACTATCCTGGAACTCATTCTGTAGATCAGGCTGGCCTCAAACTCACAGAGATCTGCCTGCCTCTGCCTCCCAAGTGCTGGGATTAAAAGTGTGCACCACCACCATCCATCCTTCTCATGAAGTGGAGGGAGCTACAAATACAATGTTCCTCTTACACCTCTGTAGAAATTGCCAACTAAATTTGTACTCAGAGAGGAACAGATCTTCAAAGGGCAGGAAAGAAGCATCTAGTACCAGGGTGCCAGGCAACTTGGGTGAAGCAGCTGAGCAGCAGCTGCTGACCTACTCTTGACCCCAAGTCATAGTGTTCTGGGGAAAGATACCTATCATCTATGAGTTGGCTCCTAGATGCTGCCAGTCTATCTGCCCAAGGCCAGCTTTTCTCCTGTCCTGCCAACTTTGACCTTTTCTATTTCAGCTGCCTGTAGATTGTTGCTTGTCATATACTTCACTGGGCTTCAGTGAGGATCAGAGAAAAAAAAATAGCTGCAAAAGTGAATCAAGAAGGAGGACTCCGGCTAAGATGCTCAATCCCCATTCAGAAAGGCAGAGGATGGACATCAAAAGAGGGATAAAACA
This sequence comes from Psammomys obesus, assembly GCF_907164565.1. Classification (NCBI taxonomy): domain Eukaryota; kingdom Metazoa; phylum Chordata; class Mammalia; order Rodentia; family Muridae; genus Psammomys; species Psammomys obesus. The sequence goes on from NW_026592118.1 coordinate 8,806,949, forward strand.
GGGAACAGGACAGGAGCCTACCACAGAGGGCCTCTGAAAGGCTCTACCTTGCAGGGTATCAAAGCAGATACTGAAACTCATAGCCAAACTTTGGGCAGAGTGCAGGGAATCTTATGAAAGAAGGGGGAGATAGAAAGACCTGGAGAGGACAGGAGCTCCACAAGGAGAGCAACAGAACCAAAAATCTGGGCACAGGGGTCTTTTCTGAGACTGATACTCCAACCAAGGACCATTCATGGAGATAACCTAGAAACCCTGCACAGATGTAGTTCATGGCAGTTCAGTGTCCAAGTGGGTTCCATAGTAATGAGAAGAGGGACTGCCTCTGACATAAACTGATTGGCCTGCTCTTTGATCACCTCTCCCTGAGGGGGGAGCAGCTTTACCAGGTCACGGGGGAAGACAATGCAGCCACTCCTGATGAGACCTGATAGATTTAAGATCAGAAGGAAGGAAAGAAAGACCTCCCCTATCAGTGGACTGGGGGAGGGGCATGGGTAGAGAAAGGGGAGGGAGAGTGGGATTGGGAAGAGAGGAGGAAAGGAGCTACAGGGGGGATACAAAGTGAATAAACTGTAATTAATAAAAATTAAAAAGAAATTTTTTCCCCCTAAATGTACAAAGATGTATGGGAGTATGTGAACTGAATCACTTGATTTTAAACAAATAGAGAAAAAAAATAGATAAATTCTACTCAAAAAACTAAATAATAATAATAATAATAATAATAATAATAATAATAATAATAATAAAAGTGACCACATCTGGCCTCTGCATGCTTTGCTGGGGCTCACTCCAAGACAAGAACATTGAGGAGACACCTAAAGTGGTGCTTGGACACCCATACTCCATGCTGTGATGTGGATGAAGAGGTGCTAGTCATGGCGTGTATTCTCTCACACCCAGACCTCTGTTACCCAGAATCCCTGTGAGAACCTCATTCAGAGTCTAGCCTGTTTAGCCTTGGGCTCTACAATGAGAACCCCAAAATATCACTGTTTGAAACATGATACATGGGGCTGGAGAGATGGCTCAGCAGTTAAGAGCAGTGGTTCAATTCACACACACACGTGAGCTCACAATTGTCTGTAACCTGTTTCGGGGGCTCTGACACCCTCACACAGGCACGCAGGCAGGCAAGACACCAATGCACATAAAATAAAAAATAATCTTAAAAAAAATTAAAAAAAAGAAAGAAAAATTATGTGTTCATCTCCTAGGATTGCCAGAACACAGTGAAAACTGGAAAGCCCCAATAACAAATATTCATTTTCTCATTCAAATGAAATAGATAGTATACACATTGGAAAACGCCATAATGAAACCTATTTTTTTTTTCCAGAAAATGACTGTATACTAATAAAAAGGCCATTCTCTCATTCTCCAGAGGATAGAGTCCAGTGTCCTGGTGTGGGCAGAGTCACCTCTCCCTGGCTTTCAACAGCTCTTGGCTTGTGGCAGAGTCAGACCCGTCCACACATGACATTCTCCCGTGTGCACTTCTGTCTCTGTTTATAAGGTCACTGTTCATACTGGATTGAGAGCACCGTAATGACCCCTTCTTCATACAGTGGTCATCTGTGAGGACCCACCCTGTCTCCAAACAAGATCTGAGGTCCTGGGGATTCAGACTTCAACACATGAGTTTAGAGAATACAGCTCTGTCTCCGAGCCAGGAGAAAGCAGGCTCCGCCAAAGGGACAAAATGCAGAGCTTTGCAAGAAATCCGTGACAGGATGCATTCCAGGATCACCTTTTGCAGGATGACCACAAAAATGAGCTGAAATTAGAACACCCTACAGAGATACTGCAGGATGCCCAGATTGAGCCACCAAGCAGCATGGAAACAGGACAGATTTACATCACTGTGGCTTTGATGGGTTTGCTATCAGAACAGAGGCAATTGATGAAATAAACAGCTTCAGGAGAGCTCAGTATTAAACTGTCATTTTGTCAATAAAACGTCATTTCATCAATATAATGTCCATGTGCCTGAATGCTTCTGCATAGTTAATTCTGCTGATGCATTAGGGAATGTTCTACACAATATTAATCAAAAAAGCAGTGTCAATAGAATGGCAATATATAAACCCAGATATAAAGATTACAAACCTCTCTGAAAACAGTATTCCCACCAAGACACTCACATTTGTATTTTTTTCATAATGCTGCGATTTGAAAAAATTAGTCAATGAAAAGCAATTAGAGTAATATAGAGAAATCCCCTGGGAAATTAATTTCTTCAAAACATTGTTTGATAAATTGCACTTAGTTTGGAAAGTCTTTTGAAGACAAAAATGGCCACGTCTCTGGTTCCTCTGAATGGTTCTACTCCCTGGAACCTGGAACCTGACAGAACTCCGGGTCCTTGAACACAGCCTGAAGCTGCAGGGCTCTGGACATCTCTGTTAAGTTTGGGTTGTTTTAGGATCTCCTGATCGCCCACCTGCTAGCAGGAAAGCTCTTTGCATCTGCCCAAAGCCCCTGATCCTTCACTGTGGGCCAAGGTACTGTTTCCTACTCTTGCTCCAGCCTGGGACTCTTGGCATTCCCTCCCTCCTTGTTACCCCCCCCCACACACACACACACACACTTCACTCCTGGCCTTACCCATACCTGTTCCAGCCTTTATCGCCTGTCCTGAGCCTGTATCCCCCTGAGAGGCCTCTGAGCCCTACTTCCCTTTCTCAAAGGGACCACAGTATGCAGGGAACTTGTAGTCTTCACCTGGGATCAAGAGGGACAAAGGACTAGAGAAAGAATTTCTACAATGACAACAGAAACATAATCACCATCTTCCCATGGCATTTGTGGTTTGGGTTACCTTGTCCTGAGCAGGTTCTGCTAAAGATTGGACCCACCATACCGTGAACCCAACACAACTGGGCCAGAAACCCCACCTGCCCAGCAGGAGCTGGGGCTGTGCTGATGCGCACACCCACCTGGAGCCGTGGGCCTCACCTGCTCCATTTTGCTATTGCTGACCTAAGGAGGCAGTCTTGACTCCAGACCCAGTGAAAATGGCAGAGGTCTGGATTCCTGGGACTAACACAGGCTTTGCCGTGGGACACTCTGCTCCTCCAGCAGGAACTTTTCTCATTGTGCGCTCTGAGTAGAAGGGTTAAGGCCAGTACCAAGTATTCACGGAAACAGGAAGGCTTTATGGTGGTTGGGAATGTGCTTTGGGAATGTGCTCGGCAGTCCAGCATTGGCCTAGCACATGAACCTGGATTCAACCCCAGGTAGCCTAGTGACTGACTTAGAAAAGCTGCCAGTTTGATAAAGGCTCAGAGCCCCCTGATCTAGGTTCTGCTACCTGCTCTCCTCTGCGGCTGACCTCATCCCTGCCAGAAGATGCTACCCCCTGGTGACGGTTTGAATAAGAATGGCCCCCATAGGCTCTTATATTTGAATGCTTAGTCATCGCGGAGTGGCACTATTTGAGAGAGGAAGTGTGGCCTTTTTGGAGACTTTGAGGTTTCTCTTGCTCTCTCTCCCTCCATGCCCGCCCCATGCCTACAAATGAAGATGCAACAGTCTCTGAAACTGTAAGCAAGCAAGCCCCCAATTTAAATGCTTTCTTTTTCTTATGACACATCTCTAAGTGCAGCCTTTAAAATCAGAGACACATGGCTTCGTCCCTGCTCTGCCTTACTCCATCTTTACAGTCCCAGACAAAGACCCTTTCCAAGATGCTTCATTCTATGGGACCACCATGTGGTACCTGCCCTGCTTCTGGTCCCTACATGGCTACTGTAATTTGATAATTCTTCCTTTCTTCCTTCCTTCCTTCCTTTCTTTCTTTCTTTCTTTCTTTCTTTCTTTCTTTCTTTCTTTCTTTCTTTCTTTCTTTCTTTTTTTGAGACAGGGTTTCTCTGTGTAGCCTTGGCTGTTCTGGACTCTCTTTGTAGAGCAGGATGGCCTCGAATTCACAGAGATCTGTCTGCCTCTGCCTCCCCAAGTGCTGGGATTATAGGCACACACCAGTGTGCCCAGCTGATCAGATAATTCTTTAGCTTGGACCAAGAGAGCATCATTGAAAGAGTCCAGTTCTCTGGGTCTGGCAGAGCAGTCATCTGAATTGCTCAACCACTCACTTGCTCAAGACCTGGCAGGGGCCAGTCTGGAAGAGCCATCAGGATACAGCCACAGCCAAAGAGGCTGAGGTCGCAAACTCCCAAAAGCCAAGAAATGTGAGCAGAATTCAATAGACCTGGGTGTCCTGTTCAGGACACCTGTGTCTCACTCACACAGCTACCCACCCACCCTCTCCTACAGGCACCAGATACGCACATGGAGCCATCTCTCAGTCCTTCTACTAAATATTTTATTTTTAACAATAAAATAACAGTTTCAGCGGACCATTTTGTTTTCTCACGAGAATGTTCAGAAATGACACTTGACACACTTAACTTCAAAGGGCAAGGCAACACCGTGGAGATCACCTGACACAGTCTTTTAAAACCTCTTTAGCTGGCAAGACAGATATTATTAGCTCTGTATATCACTAAGAGGCCCACGCTGGAATCTAACAGTCCTTATTAATTTAATTATCAAACCAAATTTGCCATCATTACAATCTCTTTGAAAAGAAAAATTGTATTATCAATATATTTCCCATCAAGTATTCCTAGGAGCTTACAATTATCTGTAGATATATTCACGCTCGAAAAGAGGTCCTGTGTGTTAAATATTTTATTTCCATCTGATAGCATTTATCATCTAAAAATGTTTTATAACAGTTTGGGAAAGACAATATCTTTTAAGCTCTAGGCCATCAGTTAAAAGGAAGGTAATTTTGATAGATTTAAGTCATGTGGTAATTTTTATGCATATTTTTGACTGGGTTGGAGCCAAGCAAGTGTTTTCCCTCGGTGGTGATATAATTATGAAAGATTCACTAACTAAAAATAAGTGGAACTTGGACATCATTTAGGATGACGAAAAGGCGACAGTGACGCCGATGTCGAGAATATTAATAAAATGTGTCCTAAATTGCTCTTTAACTAAATCAATAACCTCACTCGGGGCTTAGATCTCAGAGGGCAGCTGGGGGAAGGGACAGCAGTGCCCTACAGACCATCTCAACGTGGTAAAAGCTAATTGAGACCTTCATCCCCTCTCTTTGATGCAGCCCTAAGCTGAGTCCTCAGAGTTTTGGATCAGAACCAGATGGTCTCCGCTCAGCTCAAAGGATGTCTGTCCTGTGGACCAAAAAGAATGCCCAGATTTGCTTGGTAAGTTGTTTAAACATAATGCATATTTAAAATATCATATCAATGCAACTCTTAGATTCATTAGTCAGTGCTTCTTGGTGCACAGCTTGGGGCATAGTGGTATACTCCTCTAACCGCAGCACTTGGGAGGCAAAGGCAAGTAGACCTCCATGAGTTTGAGGCCAGCCTGACCTACATAGTGAGCTCTAGGACAACCAGGGCTATATAACAAGATGCTGTTGAAGAAGAGGAGGAGGAAACCAAGTAAATAAACTACAGAAGAAGTATTACAGATATATCTATTGCAATTTACTTTATTTATTTATTTTACTTTATATGTAAGAGTATGTTGCCTACATGGTACCCACCAAGGCCAGAAGAGGACATTGGATTCCCTGGAACTGGAGTTACAGATGGTTTCAAGTCACTACTTTGGTGCTGGAAACCAGACCAGGTCTTCAGGAAGAGCAGCTCTAAAATACTGAGCCACCTCTCAGGGCTTACAGTGGATTTATAGTAAGCACAAAAGTAGAAAGAGCATAAATCCTCATAGTAGATTTTTCACTTTAAAAAAAAGACTAAAAGAATATACAAATTCAAAAGACAAAATAAAGGTGATAACCAGTTAAACTTTAGATATTGGGAACACCTTCTGGACTGCATGAAACAAGAACGATATTCTGGTGCTGGCAAGATGGCTCAGCAGATAAAAGTGCTTATTGCCAAACTTGATAATCTGAGTTCAATCCCTGGGTTCCATGTGAAGGAAGAAGATAATTGAGTCCTACAAGTTGTCCTCTGACCTCTACACACGTGTTTCATCCCCCCCCCCACACATACACACACATACACTAAACAAACAAATAAATGCATATATACATAAGGTGTTTAGGAAAAGCATGCTGAGGAGCTGGAGAGATGGCTTGGCAGTTAAGAGCACTGGCTGCTCTTCCAGAGGACCTGAGTTCAATTCCCAGCACCCACATGGCAGCTCTGTAACTCCTCTCTGTAAGTCCTGTTTCAGGGGATCCAATACCCTCACACAGATATACATGCAGTTAAAACACTAATGCAGGTGGGAGAGTGGGACCAGGAGGAGAGGAAGGGAACTGTGATTGGGATGAAAATGAAGGAATGAATAAATTTATTAAAAAAAAACACCAGTGTATATAAAATAAAAATAAATATATATATAATAAATTATATACATATACAGACACACACATATGTGTGTGTGTGTATATATATATATATATATATATATATATATATATATACACTCAGATTTGGGTATGTCATTTTTTAGCTGGGCATGGTGGTGCACACCTTTAATCCCAGCACTTGGGAGGCAGAGGCAGGTGGATCTCTGTGAGATCAAAGGTTAGCTTGGTCTACAAAGCAAGTCCAGGACAGCCAGGACTGTTATACAGAGAAACCCTATCTTGAAAAAACAGAGAGAGAGAGAGAGAGAGAGAGAGACAGAGAGAGAGAGAGAGGAATGCTGGTTTCATTCTACTCTGTGGAAGATAGTAAAGCTCTCACCCTAGCCCCCATGGACTCTCTTCCCACTGCCCAGGCCCTGGTACATACAGTCCTGGGCTCAGGCTGTAAATCTCAGAACCACCAAAGCCTATCCTCTGTCCAAAACACTAAAACAAAGGAAGGCATTCTTGTAATAGAGATAAACTTGACTTTTACAAATCTCTTGTGAAAGCCAGGCATGGTGGGCACGCCTTGTAATCCCAGTACTCTGGGAGGCAGAGGCAGGTGGATCGATGTGAGTTCAGAGCCAGCCTGATCTACAAAGTAAGTCCAGGACAGCAAAAGCTACATAGAGAAACCCTGTCTCAGAAAAACAAAAACAAAAGAAAACCATTTTGGGCTGGAGAGATGGCTCAGCAGTTAAAAGCACTGTTTGTTCTTCCAGAGGTCCTAAGTTCAATTCCCAGCAACCACATGGTAGCTCACAAATTCCTTGTGAAGTGCCTATAGTCCCAGTACTTGGGTAGCTGAAACTGGAAAATTGCTCCAAGTTCAAGGCCAGCCTGAGCTACATAATGAGTTGCAGGCCAACTTGGGCTACAGATTAAAATCCTGTCTCAAAACCAAAACAACCCACCTAGAGACTCTCTAATTGCTGAGTGGTGGTGGCACACGCCTTTAATCTCAGCACTTGGGAGGCAGAGGCAGGCAGGTTTCTGTGAGTTTAAGGCCAGCTTGTTCTACAGAGTGAGTTCCAGGACCACCAGAGTTGTCACACAGAGAAACCTTGTCTTGAAAAGCCAAACAAAACAAAACAAAACAAAAAACAACAAGAAACAATAATTCCTTGCAAAATTTTACCAAGAGAGTTTAGAGGTCAATAAAAGGGAGGGCCTCAACAGGAACCAGAATGAACATCTGGTTTATTTTGTGGCCAAAGGGGTGCCTAACACACAAAGTTCACCCTCCAGAACCTTGTCAAATATGCACACACATACAAACACACATGCATGCACGCACACTCACACACCTCACCTCCTGATATTACATATGTTTACAACTTTGTGCTAGGCAGCGTTTAAAGGTACCCTTGGCTGCAAGTGGGACATGCCTCCACAGCAGCCAAAAAATAAAAATAAAAAATAAAAAACCATCAAATGGTCCACAAAGAGCCCCTGGGTTGGTTGCCAAGCCCTTAGTTCTGCACACAGTCTGGAATTTTGAATCCTAGAACCTAAAGACCAAACCTCAAAGAACAGCCAACTGTGTGTCCAAGGATAGTCACTTTCCTGGCTCCCTGGAGGACCCCCAACTCTTGATTTTCCAAGGCCTAGAAGCTCTGGTGAGAGGCAAGGTCGAGCTGGCCTGATTTAGGATATCATTAGCTGTTTATACAGTACCAAAGTAGACCATGACGTATGAAAAATGACTTTCCGATCTCAGGGAATAAATCAGGTCCTGCGAGTGATTCCACTTAATACTCAGCTTTAGCCAGTAAAATATTACACCTGCTATTACTCAGGGCAAACACAGCCCCTTCCATTTGTTTATTGAGGAAACCATTTATTTGAGGACATTTAATTGCAATAGTGAAGCCTGACTTGGGGGTTAATCCCAGTTTATCGATGCAATTAAAAGCAGTGTGTGCTGTGTCTCATATTTATTATCTAGAGGTAGAATGTTGACACAAGCCGGTGTCGAGATGGGTGTGCTTGAGAATATCCTCGCTGTGCGAGGTGTAAGGTAGGGTTGCCGTCACACAAACACCAAGTACTGCTCAGCTCTATGTCAGCGTTTGCATAATCTAATTGGGGAAAGACTTCTAATTTGATTTTACTTGGAGCAGTATGAGTTCAAATTGTTATATAGATCCAGCGCTGTTTGGTTTCTTGTCAATGATTCATGGGATTTTAATGCCGGTGGGCAAACACTCTCTTCATCACCAACTTGGCAGCGTTCATAGTCACCTTGCCCTGAATCTCACCTCCCGCCTCTTCCCCGATTGCTGGGTCCAGGTCCTGTATTACCACCTCTCATCTAAGTCAATTCCCAGGTGTCCACCCCTCAGGGCCTGTCTCCTTCATGCACACTTCCTTGGGTGCTGTGAGAAGGGGCTGGAAAGGCTGCCCTTGCTGAGATCATGACACTCAACCAGAGAAGGCACCGAAATGTGTCCTTGGAGTGGGGTAAATAGGTCAGGGGGTAGGTGTACTTGCTGTGCGAGCAGTAGGACCTGAGTTTAGATCCCAGTACTCACAAAAAATAAAACAAGAAACCTGCGCATGGCTGGAACACCTGTAACCCCAGCTCTGGGGGAACAGAGTCAGGAAAAGCTTGGGGCTTACTGTCCACCAGCCCAGCTCCAGGTACAGTGAGAGACCCTAGGGTGACAGGGACACCTTATCTCCTCCTCCTCTGGCTTCTGCTCAGGCACAGAAAGGTGTAATTGCATACATGTATGCACACTGCATTCACAAAAAAATAAGTTTTTAAAAATGTCTTCTTGTGGGGCTGGAGAGATGGCCCAGTGGTTAAGAGCACTGACTGCTCTTCCAGAGGACCTGAGTTCAATTCCCAGCACCTACATGGCAGCTCACAACTGTCTGTAACTCCTGTTCCAGGGGATCTGACACCCTCACATAGACATACATGTGGTCAAAAACACCAATGTACATAAAATAAAAATAAACAAATTAAATTTTGTAAAATGTCTTCTTGGGATTGGAGAGTTGGCTTAGCAGTTAAAAGCACTGGCTATCCTCACAGAAGGCCCAGGTTCAGTTCCCAGCCCCCACACGACAGCTTGTAGTCTTCTGTAACTTCATTCCCAGGGATCCTGTGCCTTCTTTAGCTTTTCCCACATATGTGTGTATGTGTCCATTTATGTATATATAGTCCATATATGTTCATATGTTCACATAGATTTATTTATATGTTCATATATACATATATAGGCAAAACACTCGTATCCATAAGGTAAAATTTTTAATTAGAATAAATTTTCTCCTTTAGGAAGCACCTTCAATTTACTTTAGATATCCAGAGCTCCTCTGGATTAAAGGTAGTGAACACCTTTAATCCCAGCACTCAGGAAGCAGAGGTAGTCGGATCTCTGTGAGTTTGAAGCCGACCTGCTTTACAAAGCAAGTTCCAGGACAACCAGAGAAATCCTGTCTCAAAAGTTAAAAAAAAAAAAATAGAGAGAGAGAGACTACACTAAAAGTATTGCTCAAGAGTCGTTTAGACAGCTTAGTGGATAACGGCTCTTGCCCCTTAAGTCTGAGGATCTGAGTTCAAGTTTCTGAATCTACGTGGTAGAAGGAGAGAACCGACTCCTACAAGATGTGCTTTAACCTCTGCACAAGCAGTGGTTTGCACACTCACTGCTCACCATACACACATAGACACACATTCTCTCTCTCTCACACACACATATACCACCACACACACTCTCTCTCTCACACACACACACCACATTACACACATACCACACACATTACACACACACACAAACACTACACAAAAAAATGTAACAACAGTTTAAAAGAATCAGCAGCATCTCTACATACAATCATGGATTATCTGAAAAGGCAATTAAAACAATCCCATCTTTACTAGTATCAGAGAGAAAGAAAGAGAGAGAGAGAGAGAAAGAAAAAAAGAAAGAAAGAAAGAAAGAAAGAAAGAAAGAAAGAAAGAAAGAAAAAGAAAGAAAGAGGGATAAAAAAGAAGATAGATAGGCAGAGTGGCACACAACTTTAATCCCAGCACTTGGGAGACAAAGGCAGGTATATTTCTGTGAGTTCCAGGACAACCAAGAATACATAGAGAGACCCTGTATCAAAACAAAACAAAACAAAAAATCCAACCAACCAACCAAGCACACAAACAAAAAACTGAAGATGAAGAAAAGAAAGGGAAGGGAAGAGAGGAGGAAGAAGCTTGTACATAAATTCAACAGAGGTGAAAGGTTGCATACCTTGAACTCTGTAACCCACTGATGAAAAAAATCAAAGAAGGCCACAAACAATAAGGCAAAGATCATAGAGAGAAGAGCCAAATTCATGGATCTGAATTCACACTGAAAAAAGGTCTTACTGGCCAGAGAGATCTGAAGATTCAATAAAAGGGAAGAAGAAGGAGGAGAAGGAGGAGGAGGAGGAGGAGGAGGAGGAGGAGGAGGAGGAGGAGGAGGGGGAGGAGGAGGAGGAGGAGAAGGAGAAGAAGAAGGAGAAGAAGAAGAAGAAGAAGAAGAAGAAGAAGAAGAAGAAGAAGAAGAAGAAGAAGAAGAAGAAGAAAAGAAGAAGAAAAGTTTAACAGCATGCAGTGGCTCATGCTTGTAATTTCAGATATTAGAAGTCTCAGGAAGAAAGACTGTCATGATTTCAAGGCTAGCCCAGATTACATAATGAATTTCAGTCCATCTGGATTTACAGAATGGGAGCTTGTCTCAAAAAATAAACATATAGGGACTGGGGTGGTAGCTCAGTGGTTAGGCACATGCGTTGCTCTTGTGGAGGACCTGGATTTGGTTCACAGAACCCACATGATGATAAGCAATCACTCATAGCTCCAGTTCCAGGCTAGCCTACACCAATTTCTGGCCTCTGAAGGCACCAGACATGCATACATAGATATAGGCAAAATGCTCATGCACATAAAAAATAAAATAAATAAACCTAAAACATTTTAAACAACAACAAAAAAGTCACAGAAAAACAAAATGAAGGAAGGAAGGAAAGAAAAAAAATCCTGAAATTCCTATGTAATTACAACAAACCTCAAGTAACAAAAGAACAAGGAGGCATCACCCTTTGATTTCAAGCTACATTAGTAATCAAAACAGTATATTACCGTCTACAAATAGACATGAAGACCAATGGAATGGAATCAGGACCCAGAAATAAACCCGCATGTTTATTCTTAACTAGTATCTGACAAGGGTGCTAAGATACCGGACTTGGAAAGGGCAGTGTTGAAACTGAGTGTCTCCGAGCAGAAGAGTGAAACAGGGTCCTTAGCATAACAACCCACAAAAATTAACTTCAAATGGATTAAAAACTTAAATATAAACCCTGTAGCTATAAAATTCTTAAAACCTTCTCTGTCTTTTCTTCTTCCTCCTTCACTTTTTTTTTTTAATTTAGATTATCCCAGGTGGTAGTGGCCTTTGATCCCAGCACTTGGGAGGCAGAGGCAGGCAGAACTCTGTGAGTTTGGGGCCAGCCTGTTCTACAAAGTGAGTTCTAGGACAGCTAAGGCTACACAGAGAAACCCTGTCTTGAAAAAACAAAAAATAAAAATAAAAAATTGTTTATGTGTATGAATGTTTTGTCTACAAGTATATATATGTACCTCCTGCCAATAGAGGCCAACAGAGGATGTTGGAACCCCTAGAATTAGAGTTACAGACAGTTGTGAGCTGCCATGTGAGTGTTGGGAATTGAATCCAGGTCATCTGGAAGAGCAGCCAATTCTTCTAATTGTTGAGCCATCTTTTCTTGAAACCAGTCTTGAAGATGTTTTTTGTTTTAATGTGTTTATCTGTAAGTATAGGCAGCTCCAAAGATGGCTGGTTAAGAGCACTGACTGCTCTTCCAAAGGACCCAGATTTGATTTGGTTCCTAGCAACTGCATGATAGCCTAAAACTGCTGTAACTCCAGGCTCAGGCACCTGCCACCCTCTTCTGGCCTCTAAGGTCACCAGGCATACATGCAGTATACATACACATAGGCATAGCACTTACACACGCAGCCATTTTAAATAAACCTTTAAAAAATATAAGCATGAACAACAATAGACAAATGGGATTGTATCAAATTAGAGAGAATCTACAAGCAAAGGAAACACCACAATAAAAAGGTCACTACACAATGAGTGAACACATCTGTCAACAGACAGAGGACCTGAACAGACACCTTCCCACAGCAAATACAGATGGCCAACAAGAATAGAAAAAACATGCTCAGCCTCTCAGCCTCTCAGCCTCCCAAACCTTCAAGGAGACACGGGTCAAAAGCACCTTTTAGAAAGGCCATTATCAGAAAGACAGGAGGCCAGTGTTGGAAAGGATGTGGAGAAAGGATAATCTGTGCACACTGCCGTGGTGTGTAAACTACCACTACAATGATAAATGGCAGGAAGATTCCTCAAAAATGGAGAAATAGAATTGCCATATGATCCAGCAGTATTACTTACGAGTGTATTCCAAAAGGAATCAAGCTAGCATCTTAGAGTGGTCTCTGATTCCCTGTGCCCATTGTAAAATGATTCAGAACAGCCACTACCCCAACAAACTCATCAGCAGATGGGCAAAGGGTGCTCACTGCTGAATGTTATTCAGCCACAAATAGAAGGAAATCCATCTAACCCTTGATCCAAAATGGATAAAGCTTAAAGACATCCGGTAAGTTGCACAGAGGATCACTCGCCCTCAGAATCTAGCCTGAGAGTGGGACACTGTTTATCCTGCAGGATCCTGGTCTGAGGATGTAGACTTTAATTCAACAGAATGCATGGATTCCAGAGTACAGTATGACTACTGCAGTTAGCCAAGCACAATCTGCTTGGCAGTTCTTAAGAGCGATGGTCCTAAGTTTTCTCAGTGCACGTATGTACTCGCACACACTTGACGTTTTATAACTTATATACACATTGAACTATAGTGCTATTGCATTTTTTGTGGTTTTGTCTATCACTCCTTTAAAAACTCTATTTTTCTCTATTGATTATCATCTCCATTCTCCTGGTTACTTTTCTGTAATCTGCATTTTGGATTTCACATTTGAATCTTTAATTGTATTTATGTTTAATATGTGCCTTTCAGGAGTTGCATCCAATGACTGTCCTCCTTCTAGGTCTCCTTCTGGCCTCCTCCCCTGCCTGCTCATCCTCTTTCCCAGCTCACTTGGCTCCCCGTTTCCACAGTCTTCACTGGTTTGTGTATTGGCTGTTTACACTCCTCCCAAGCGCCTGGTGCAGTGCGGTGCTCTGGCCACCTCAGTCCCCCACCACTTGGAGCCATAAAGTGTTGTGAACACTCCGGGGACTGAGCTGTGACTTTCTTTTTATAAAGGAGGAAGGTGAATTCTCTCTGTTTGCCTACAACCATTATTTCTTTAAGGGTGGTGTGGTGAGTTTTAAATCCCATTTCTGCAGCTGCATCTGTTTGCTGGAATCTTTCTCCCTGACCCCAAGCCCCTGAATGCTGGGATTATAGGTATGTGCTAGCAAGCCTTTGTAAACCCAGGGGTGAACACTTGGTGTTCCTGTGTCATGCAAGGTTCGAGGTCTGTCCACTAAGCCACACCTAGTCAGACCTGCAAAGACTGAGGTGGCTGGAGTTGGTCTTCAGGTGTCAAGCTACAGGGCAGAGGTCACAGGTCACACACCTCTCCTGTGCGAGTCTCTCCTCAGTGCCCAGCCATTGCAGGACCTGGACCAAGAGCGTGGCCTGAGAGAAAAACAGACTGGGTCTACCCTCCGGCTGTGCTACTCGCTAGATGTTCGATTGGGGGGAAAGATCACCTGTAAAGTGGGGCTGAGAGCACATGCAGCAGTCACATTCTGTCTGCTCCTCAGCCAGGGCCGCAGAGGCGCCTCAGCAGTTCAGAGGACAGCAGCTCCCAGCACTGGCTCATAATCATCAGTTGCAGGAGATCCAAAGACCTTCTCATGTACCTACAAATGGGGCAGAGCACTCAAAGATAGACAGAATGAGTTGCTAAAAAATTAAAAATAATATTTTTTCCAGACAGGGTTTCTTTTTGTACCCCTGGCTGTCCTGAAACTAGCTCTATAGACCAGATTGGACCTTAACTCAGAGAGATCTACCTATCTCTGCCTTCCAAATGCTGGGATTAAAGGCATGTGCCGCAGCCACCGCCTGGTTTAAAAATAAATTTAAAAAGGATTCTGAGCTGATTTAAGCCACCTCTTATTTATGAGCTTCTATATTTTATTGTTGTTTTTGTTTGTTTGCTTGCTTGTTTTTTTGAAAATGTCAGTTATTATTATTATTATCATTGCTTGTTTTTTTAAGGTGGGGTTTCTCTGTGTAGCCTTTGCTACCCCGGACTTGCTTTGAGGACCAGGCTGGCCATGAACTCACAGAGATCCTTCTGCCTCTGCCTCCCCAAGTGGTGGGATCACATGCATGTGCCTCTGTGCCAGGCTTCTGTTATATTTTAAAAACCACAAATGAAAGCTCTTTCCTTACATTTGATTATTTTATGGTTGTCAAAATTACTCTGGAGATGGCAAAATAAAAATTTCATTATGATGAAATTGAAACCCAAAGATATAAAACCGGTTGGCAAGTTCAGTGATGTGGAAGACAAGGAGACTGGTACTGCCTCCTGATACAGTCTCGGAGGAGGCGTTTCCATGACACACCCCACCACTGAGGAACCCCAGGCTCTCTATGCTTGGTCCTTCCTGAAGTACTCTTACCTTTCTCATCCTATCCCTCGCTTTGTTCCCTCATTCTCTCTCTCTCTCTCTCTCTCTCTCTCTCTCACACACACACACACACACACACACACACACACACTTGTTCTTCTCCAAAAGGCTATTTATAGTCTTCCAGCACAGAAATGGTTTTCTTACAACCAAGCTGGTCACACAAAGGACCTCAAAGGTTCTTTCTAGCTTAGATCATGTTAAACAGCCCAGCCATGGGCAATCGAGCAAAAACCGAATTGCAAGGGTCAGTTGGAGCCGAGAGGGGCCAGTGAGGTGTTGCGGATGAACAGCCAGAGGCAGGAAGGTGGTTCTGCTCTGCTCTGACAAATGAGCTACGGCAAACAGCTTGTCTCAGGCAGCTGCTCTATCATGTTCAGACTGAGCATCCATATGAGTAGGTCCCTCTGCCTGGCCCAGCTCTGGTCCAGGGTGGAAGAGGGGTCAGCAGATATCTGCAGATGTGGGTCAGCTCGTGCTCTGGAGTTGCTAAACTTATTATTCCCTTTAGCTCCTCCGTGGACAGTAACTGAGAGGGCCTGAGAAGTGATGCTAAGCAAAGGGAACTTCCCCAGTGGATGGATGGTGGATTAAAGGGATGTTTGCAAGTTTCTTGGGAAAGCCGCCCTGCTGTATGGGTCAGCACTGGAGACCTCTGTGAAGGATCTGTTCTCATCCTGTCAAGCACTAAAGTCAGAGCTTCCTTCTCCAGGGAAGCCTGCCTTCTCTTAAAAATGAAGCCATGCTGGTTGGAGACTCAAAGCAGATGCAGAGACTCACAGAGCATAGGGAGTCTGTGGAAGAAAGGGGCTATAAAAGGACACAGAGGGGACAAGAGCCCCACAAGGAGACAAAAAAAAAAAAAAAAAAAAGAAAAAGAAAAAGAAAAGAAAAAAGAAAAAAAAAAAAAAGCAGGGCCCAGGGGGAACTGCAGAGACTGATGCATCAACCAAAGACCATGCATAGAGAGGACCTAGACCCCCTGTTCCGGTGTAGCCCACAGGCAGCTCAGTCTCCATGTGGCTTCCCTCGTAAGGGGAGAAGAGACAGTCTCTGACATGAACTCTGTTGCCTGCTCCTTGATCACTTCTCCCTGGTGGGGCGACCTAGCCAGCCCACAGAGGAAGAGGATCCAGGTAGTCCTAATACAATCTGATAGGCTAGGGTCAGAGTGTAGGGGAGGACTTCCTCCACTTCCCCAGTGGTCTAAGAGAGAGGGCTAGGGGAGGAAAAGGGAGGGAAGGTGGTACTGGGGAGGAGATGAAGGAGGAGGCTACCATTGAGGTAGATGCACTGGAAATATTAATAATAATAAAAAAGATTAAAACAATGAAGCCATGTGGTTGTCCTGGGCTGTCCTGCCATGGGGGGGAGGGTCATGTTGATGTCAGGGGTCAGGTGGGGAGGCTTGTCTCGCCAGGGTCCAGGGTCCTACTTCTGCAGCAGAGTCTGTGCCTATGATCCGTGCTGCTGCTGACTGAAGAGCGAGGAGGCTACTTTTGCTGTGATATATGCAAATGCACAATTGGGAGGGAAGGACATGGAAGGCTTCCGTGACAACCCACCCCACTCCCACTCCAAAAAAGGCAACAGTGTAAACAAGAAGCCAGAAGAGATGGCTTCTAGGGAAGGAAGGGAAGGGAAGGGCTCAGTTCTGTTAAAGGGGCAGACCACAGAGAGTTTAACCATGCTCCTGTGAGTAACATAACAGAGTGGACTTGTGTGTGTGTGTGTGTGTGTGTGTGTGTGTGTGTGTGTGTGTGTGT
>NW_026592118.1:8823883-8835176 GCF_907164565.1 Psammomys obesus
TGTGTGTGTGTGTGTGTGTGTGTGTGTGTGTGTGTGTGTGTGTGTGTTTTCTTATTTTTACTTTTCTGGGGGGTGTCACAGGGGAGGAGGACATGGAAGGATTGGGGAAGATTGTGATAGGGTACATGATGTGAAACTCCCAGAGAATCAGTAAAAATATTATGTGGAAAAATGTGATTGTGGACAAGTCACGAACACACACACACACACACACACACACACACACACACCCCTACTGTTTGTGGAAGGAGCACCCAGGTGCCTCAGGAAAGAGGCCTAGGCCTGGAGGGTGGCCACTTACCTTCTTTTATCTGTTTTGCCAAAAAGCTTGGAATGTGCAGATTTTGAATGGTGAATACCCCAGCCAGTCAGCGGGCCCTGTGGCCAGTGGCAGAACTAAGGACAGGAAGTCTTCTTGCCAGGCTGTTGCTGAAGGAGAGCAGATACCTTCCTGGAGCCACCGTGGGGCTTTGGGAACACCGACCTTAGAAGAAAGCATGGCCTTTGCAGAGGTAAATCTAGGTCACGTTGTTTGGGCAGTCATTTCTATCCTAGGAAGAATGAAGCTTCCTCTCCTAGGAAGAAAGGCAAGAGGTGGTTTCCAACCCGCAGTAGGCATTTTCTTAACTTCGTTCTCCTCAGGATGTGAAGAAAAGAGGGTTTTTTGGCCTCTGGTTTAGCAGGCGCCATATCCCTGAGCCACAGGAGCAAGGGGAGACCAAAGGAGGAAAATGCACCCCATCTCCATACCGTGGGGCCTTCGGGGGCCCGATAGGGGGTGGGGGGAGATTCCCTACCGGCTGGTTAGTAGTTAGCAGAAGACCTACCTCCTAAATTATCCCACTGCCTGAGCACACTGTGGTATGTGGAGTGCTGAGGAAGCTTCCGTTGAGCTAGGAGGAATCATTAACAGGGAAGACAAATCTTCAGTAGCTGGTGGCTGTGCCCCCCCCCCCCCGGCACTGTTGAGGGTCTGAGGTGTGTGTGTGTGTGTGTGTGTGTGTGTGTGTGTGTGTGCACGCGCGCGCGCGCGCGCGCTCCCCACTTCAGTAAAGGCAAGGGGACAGGATAGAAAAAAAGGGGGGATCAAAGCCATATATTTAAAGGTAATTTTATGAGTGGAAGTGATTTGTGATTCCCAGGCAGAGGCAGGAGGATAGACATAACGTTTGACGCCAGCCTGGGCTATGTAGCCCCGGGGTTGCAGGCTAGCCGGGGTGATAAAGTGTCGCCCTCTGTAAAGAGAGGACCAAAGAGGTCGCTAGGGGGAGGGGCCCCACCCCGCCATCATCATCATCTTTCCCCACTTTGGGGGAACACAACCCCTCAGATACTGAACCCTTTGCTGGTTCCTTCTGCACGTCTGCTTGTCCCAGACCCAATGGGCTGGACCCGTTTAAAACAAAACAAAACAAAAATTCCAAACAAGGGCCCTGGCTGGTCTTCGGGACTGAACTATGTACGCGGGAGCAAGGGAGCACGGAGGGGCTCCGCCCCCACCCCCCACGCCAGGAAGGAGACCCGAGGGGGGCAGGTGTTTAAGACAGATGGGGAGGAGTAGTTAAAACCCGCATTATATAGTTCTGTATAAAACTGAACGCGTTGACCCATATATTCTAACTGAAAACGGACTTGAGTCGCTTAAAATATTGCAACGTCGATAGGACTAATTAATTGGAAATAAGAAACGAAAGAATACAATTAAACGAGAAGAGAATCATTTTCTAATTTAATAGAGGGACATTTATAAAGATCACAAGCTAAAAGGCATCGAATGATTCTATCGACATTCTATTAAATCAGCCCCGCGACCTGCTGGGAGGAGGACTCGCTGCGTCCCGCCTGGGTTCGCTGCCCCCTCTGCCTGCTGCACCCCAGCGGCTGCGTGGGAGAAGATTCCTCTGCTGCTCGCCAGACCTGGCCTTCGCTCCCGGGGCTCTGACCCGCCACTCTGACCGCCCTGGCCCTGAGAGATCCTGTCTCCCTGGCCAGAAGTCCGGGGTTCGCAGATATATTACAACAAAATTACTAATTGGAAAATGAAATTGTCAATAAAGCACCCCCCACGCGTGTACTATATCTTTAAATATTGTGATGTTTTATTAGTCCCATTTCCTTACAATAATTTATTGCAATAAAACAGACACTGCAGGTCCCCTTAAATTGTCTTTTCATAATGAATAAATTTAAGCGGGCTAATTAATATATAAACTAGCCCAATTTGTCAAGTTGATTTGTATTTTAGTTAATTGTGAAAGTAATTACCACATGGTCAAATTAACAGCTTTCTGGAAATGACCAAGCCTGAGGTTTTATTTCCTTCCTGGGTGAAGAAAATTCATTTTTCCAAGCTCTTGATGTGATGAATAAAAGTCATAAATCTGGGTGATTGGTGCAGGCAGAGTCTAAATGGCTTCATATTTCATTTTAGGTTTAATAGAAATATTCATGCTCTGTTTTAATGAAATTAAATTGAAGGGGGATGGGGCCCTGGCTGGGGGCTTAAAGGGACAGTGCACATTTTTCCTTTCTCCACCCAAGGGCCAGGGCTAGAGGTCACCTCCAAGTCACCTCACTCAGTCAGGTAGCGGGGAGTGGTGAGGGAGGCCTGGGAGGCATGCCCTCCCTCCCCAGCTCTGCCCACCTGCAGCCCTGAGGAGGCGATTCATTTCACACCCGAACCAGGAGTGTTCTCGCCAGGCTGAAGGTCCTCCTAGTCTTGTTCATCCTCCCAGTGCTGGAGCAGCGAGCAGTGAGGGGTCTGCACGTAAGGGGTCTGTCAGCCTGCTCCACCCAGCGCTTCCCAGTCCTCCTGGGGGCACGCGGCAGAAAAGCACCCTCAGAACACATCCCCCCAGGGAATGCCCGAGATGGCACGGCCCAACCTGAATTACAGAATACCTCTTTCCAAATTGGAAAGACCTAGTGGAGTGCGGGGCCAGCCTGCTGCAGGCAGGGAAGGGAGGGAAACCTCCAGACTGTGCAGTTCTGGCTACCAGGCCCATGCTAGCCTCCTCCGGCTCAGGGAATGTCTCCTGGATATCCCTCGCTGAGGCGGGTCCTGACCAGCCCGGCCCCTGAGCGGTGCTGATCTGTGACTTGTTGATTCCGTTGAACAAATATGACTTTGATGCGTTTCCAGCCAGAGTGGTTAGCTGATGAATTGACGAAAACTAATCAGCTTTATTGGGAAACAGGTTTAAGGGCGCGGGCGTGTCAATAACGCTCAGCCTGACCCCCTCGTCCATTAGCCAGGCAGGCTGATTAGAGTGAGGAGACCCTCTCGCCGATTGCACCGAAATTGCTTTCATAAACTCACATTATTAGCAGTCGATGTGAGCAGCTAATTTAGAGAAGACATCCAGGCCCGTCACATCGATCATCGGGTTTATGTATCATTATCTCATTTACAGAATGTCGCAGTGTAATACGTGTTTTTGGCAATAGGCTTGGCCTCGCGCCGGGGCTGCGCGCCGCTCCTTTTTAGCTACGCTGCGGGAGAACCTCGTCCCTGCTCTCTCCGCGCGAGCAAGGAGCCACCTTGCACACACAGGCACACCCGCGCCCGGGCTGTCCGCGCGCGCTCACTCAGTGCACACACACATCTGGACACAGGCTCCGACAAGCTCCCTGCGCTGCGGGTCACCCAGCTGGGACGCTGGGGGAGCGGGCGCCCTCTCCTGAGAGCCCCTGGTGCGGAGCTCAATCCAGGGATGCCGCCCCGACCTCAGAGTCAGACGAGCCCTCGAGGTTCGCTTCTGGCTCCGGCAGACAGCGAGCGCGGGTGGCAGAGCCATTGGCCTCGCTCTCCCAAGGCCTTGGCCACCCAGTTGCCCGTTGTCCAGAGATGTACAGGCCTGCGAAGGCCCTTCTCCGCCCTCCCAGGCTCGGGCCTGACCTGCCCTCCCCTAGGCGGGCCGTTCTCTTCCCCTGGCGGCCGCAGTTCCAGGCGCAGCCAGAGGCGTCTGGGCGTCGGGAGGGAGCCACCTGTTCCGTTGGGTAATTATTTTAATGTAAGGGGACTGGAGTCGCCACTTCGCGCCTCCCGCAGTGACAGACGGCGGCGGAACTGCTGAGCGCTCTCAGCCTTTCAGTGGAATTTCCCAGATGGGCCAAGGGGAGGCCAGGGCGGGTCACCAGGGGCCCTTTAACGAGTTCATTAGCCAAATTATCTTGCCGGCAGCACAGGGCCCCAGAGACTCTAGGGAGGGCCGGGGAGAGGGTAGACCTTTCTCCCTCCCTGCTGGTCTCTGCAAGAACAGAGAGAGAAAGGACACCCTACCCAACGGGGTCTAGGAACACCAAAAGGCAATCTGGCATCTCTTACGTGGCTGTATTCCACAGGTATGAGCCAGACCAGCAAAGGCCTGGGGCGGGGTGGGGGTGGGGGTGGGGGTGGGGGTGGAGAAGGAATTATAATGATTAGGAAACAAGGAGATTCTAACAGCCAAGGCACTGACTCACATTCTGGATCAAACCTAGTGCAGAACTCAAAGCCAGAGTCCCTAATACTTTATTCTATGCTTCTTAAGCAAAAAAAGCCTGGACATTTTGGAACCTTGGTTCGTCCATCTGTAGAATGGGAGATAGGTGCGTTTCCTTTCACAAGTTTGTGAGACCACTGCCATAAGCAAGGCAATACTTGGGAAGAGCTTCTGGGGTAACCCAGGGGGGCCTTCTGAAGAGGAGGGGCCCTTCGTACACCTGTGGTAGGGGGCAGTGGCAAGGTCGAGGTGACCCTGACCCTAGACGTAGCTGCGGGTGCTGGGGTAGAACTCCCACTGTTACCTGTCGTTCCCCCACCCCCAGCTCTGAGGCGCCGCACAGGAGGGGACTCGGCATCCCTGCCCCCTTCTTGTCCTCACTCTGCCTCCTGCAGCCTCAGCTTCTGCCACCTCAGCAAGTAGTGAATAGACCAATTAGCCAGGACTTCCTGCCATTATCTGCTGTAGACTTGGGCATTAGCACGCCCTGATTCACCATAATTTCAAGTCAGAACACACTAAAAAATTCACTCACTGAGGCATTAAAATGTTCCCAGGCAACATGTGTGTTTGTGTATCTGCGTTTCTTCCTTTAGTGTCCTGTTCACGCCAAGACCATACAGGTCAGTGGTGACAGTCCAGGCGAGGCACACACTTTCTGCTGCTGTCTTTGTTTTTGTGTTTTTAAAGCACGCATTGTATGGTTTGCCAGTGTCTGTAAACCTTGTTCCTGGGGCCTCAAGATTGCTAGTGTCCAGAAATACAACCTTCTCCTTCTGCCTGATGAGGCGCAAGCAGGTGTCTTAGAGAGGTGTGGGGGACTTTCCAGAGTAGGCTTCGTTTCCTAAGCTACACCGGGAGCGGGGAGCTGCTTGCCGTAAAGAGCATCGCTCTGCCCTTCAGAATATTTTGTTCCTTTCTGGGGAAGGCTCACCAGCCCTGCAGGTGGGGAGTAGTGGGGATGGGGACAGTGCTGCACAGACACTTGGAGTTTGCGCCTGTTCTTTGTCCTGACAATGGTTTGAAGTTCCTACACAATGAATTTGCAGCAAAATGAAACTAGATCTTGGAGCAAAACCACAGGTTTCCCGGGAATTCATTTCTTCTGAGGGTGCTGCTCTTTGCCTGCCCCCTAGCTGATTAAAAGAACTGAGGTGACCCCTCTTAGCCTTGTTTCTCTTTATGACCCATGGCTTCTAGGATGTGTAAGAGAAATTGAAAATGCTTTTGGTTTCCTGGGTCAGAAAGAACCCAGTGCAGGGCTGAACTTATGCTCTTCTCCACGTTCTAGTGAAGAAAGAAAGGAAGAAAGAAAGAAAGAAAGAAAGAAAGAAAGAAAGAAAGAAAGAGAGAGAAAGAAAGAGGAAGGAAGAGAGAGGAAGGAAGGAAGGAAGGAAGGAAGGAAGGAAGGAAGGAAGGGAAGGAAGGAAAGGAGGGCAGGAAGGAAGGAGGGAAGGAAGGAAGGAAGGAAGGAAAGAAGGAAGGAAGGAAGAAAGGAAAAAACCACCACCACTACCAACAACAAATCCTTGGTATCTAGAATAAATTTTCAAATATAGAATACCAATATGTTGCTGGGGTTTTGTGAGTTTATATCTCATTGTCTTTCTCCCACACCCCTTCAGCCTAGGTTTGGACTGGGTTTTGTTTTGTTTTGGTTCTTTACCATGAGGAATAGAGCTAGTAGAGAGAAACAGCCAGTGGAACTGGATGGCCTGGGGGTGGGCTTGGATTCCAGCTGGCCAGGCTGTGTAGACTTTAACATAGGGAGGGAAAGGGTAGAGCATGCTTTCTAAAAAGGATGGCAGGAAATCCAGGTGTCGGGGGGTGGGGGTGGGGGGGGTGGGGGAAGGACTGGGCAGTGTCCTTGGCAAGAGCAGTTCACCTCAGGCTGGAACAGTGGGTCTGTGTCTTCAGGTCACCATCTTCTGAGCCACCTTTGCAAACCACCCCTTTGAGAGCTGAACTGGGGATGGGGCTATGAGGAGAGGAGTCAGAGAAGAGGTCAGCAGATCAAAGGGTGGTGATAAAGGAGTTGATGGTACCTTTGGCCCTCAGGCTCTGCAGGGGCTGTGATGAGTGGGGAGAACTCATCCTACTTCCCTTCTCCTGATCTCACCTTCCCATGACCCCAGGCTCTCCACTGGAATCTCTGTGTCCCCAGGCTGGGGGTTATGTCCCCAGAGAAAGCATAAGCTCTGATGTCAGCCAGGATTGAAGGAGGTTGGTCTGTCTCATTCCAGGTCCAGCACTCACCGGCTCTGCTTGCTCTCTGTCCTGCTGAGCTACTTATACAGCCTGGGAAAATACCTGCACCTTTACCACCACCACCACCATGGGCTTGTGTCCTGGCTCTCAGGCCACACCACATCCTCCAACTTCATTTTCCTGAAGGGATGCCTTAAAATGTTGATATGAAATTAACTTCATTCTCATGGAGTCTCAAGAGGGCCTTTCTCCACGAGGCTGGGACAGGGAGTTGCCTGTTGCGGTTCTGGAAATCGCCAGCCAGGTATGTAGAGGGAGGTACAAGGAAAACTGCCTTCTACCCAGTCTTCCAGCCAAGCCTCCAGGCTTTTAGCCCTTTTGTCAATGGCTGTCTACATTCCACAGGAATGGAAGCAAATGAATAAGTGGCTGGTAAATGCTGGCCTCACCTCTGTGAGCACATGGACACATGTAGGTTTGTCCTGAGCTCTTGTATAAAGTCCAGCTGTAAAAGATGTAAATTATAACATCGTTTTAAAGGTTTTATTTTTATGTTGTAATTATGCGTATGTTTGCATTTATTTGTGTGTATGCATATGTGAGGGCAGGTACCCAAAGAGGCCATAAGAGACAGCCCAATTTCCTGGAGCTGGAGTTGCAGGTGGTTGTGAGGATGAGAAAATGCTGGGAACCCAAATTTGGGTCCTCTACAAGAGCAGTGCTCACACTAACGGTCTAAACTGCAGAACCATCATCTCACACACACTCCCAACATCTCATTCCATTGTGGTTGTTTGTATAAACAACACTTCTCTCTCAGTAACGAGAGAAGGCTCAATTGCAGACTACCGTCAGTTAACTTAATGCAAGACTCAAAAAAAAGAGATCCTAGGCTGTCTACCCTGGATGACCTAACCCTGAGAGAGAAAATGACTGGGAGTCAGCTGATTGAAGGCACACCAGGCCTTTAATCCCAGCCTCCTTTGGGTAGGAAAGTTCTTCCTCCCTGCTCTCCTCATTTGGCCCCTGGGGCTGCTGGAGAAGGGAGCTACCTGGAGACACAGGGCTGGGAACATTGCAGGGACCAGACCTTTGATCTCTCCTGGAGCCCCTGGTAAGCCCCCAGCACTGTCTTAGGCTGCCCCAAAGACAGCTGGGCTGGGTCAATAGACACTGGGAACAGGAAGAGACCCAGCATGCTCACTTCACACATTGTAAAACACACAAAGATCCCAGATCCAGATAACTCCCAGTCTCTCTCCACTCCCACCTCTCAGGATACAAAGGACTGGGCATCCCCGATGTGCATTAATTTATCTTCAAACAGAAGCAGAAGTTATGATCATATTCAAGCCCTTTGACTTTAGAGAGTCTCTTCGGCCCAACCCCCACTTTGCCAGACAAGTGATATCCATCAAGTCCAGCATGCAGCCTCCCCTTTACTTTACAGAAGGGGCTCTTCATAGAGCCCCTCTTGGCTTACAGGTGGTGGGGAGTAGTGGGGGTTAGGGACTGGTGAATTCTCAAACTCCAAACAAAGCAGGCAGGGTTTGAAAGGCATTTAGAGGCTTTGGGAGCACATCCCCCATACAACAAACAGGCAATTAATTCCTCTATTAGGATGATTTCACTTGAGGAAACCTGTGCCTAAGCTCAGTAGATCTAACACGGCAACATCAACAGAAACAAAGCCCTGGTTGTAGTTCAGAGAGGATGCAGGTCCACTGAGGCCCACCTCAGAGAAAATCTTATCTGCAGTCATTCTCTTCTTCTTCCTCAGCCTTTTTTTTTTTTTTCTTAGTTTATTCTGAGACAGGGTATTTTTTTTTCTTGGTGCAGCTGTTGTCCTGGAACTGGCTCTGTAGATCAGGCTGGCCTCGAACTCACAGAGTTCCTCCTACCTCTGCCAGTTGAGTGCTGGGATTAAAGACTTGTGCCACCACCCCCCTTAGGCTCTCTTCCTTCTTGAATCCTTTTTTGGGGACCAATCAACCTACTCTCATCTGGGAAAGCCCCCAAGGGCCTTAAAGCCAAGCTCCTGTAAATGCAGTGAGGTCAAGATTGTGGTGGGTGGCTGAGTGGAGCAACGCAGCATTTTTACTTGTGTGAGTTGGGCTTCCTCCATAGGAGAAGTGGCAGGGAATCTCAGTTCTCCTTTTAATGCATCTTGTCCACAGAGTCAGGTGAGATGAAGAACTAGGACAAATACAGATGAGAAGCTTCATGGGCATCAGGTGGGACCTGTGTGGCCCCCAAAATCAGACCTGGTCTCAGTTTTTCTGAGCCTGTGCTCCAAAAGACAAAACCCTCCTTGATAAAAACCTCCTTGCAGCATCATAACAGAGATTTAGGAGGATAATTACAGAAAGCACACAGAGGACAGCAGGCATTCGCGGAACAGATGTGTTCCTTCAACCCACTGAGAGGCTGGGCTGCATTTCAGTCACTCCAGAGAGACAGCACCTAAAGACAACAGCCATGTAGATAAGATATTTTTTCAGACTAGCAGTTGGCCTTTACAAAGCTGTGTAGCGTTTACTCCAAGTTGCCCCTGCTCTGTCCCTGGCTTTCCAGCCACGACTGTGCATTCAGAACTACCCTGTCACTGGAAAAAAAAAAAAAAAAAGTCCCGCTCATCCCAGCAGGATTACGGTGTTAAGTCTTTCCCGAATAAAACCTCTTGAGGAGAAAAGCATAGTCCTTATACTAATCTTCCCTCCCACCCCAAGAAAAAAACCCAAAAAAACAAAACAAACAAACAAAAAAAAAAAACTCACTTGAAACAGCCTTGCCTGCTACTTTTAAGTTCCCCATTTCCGATCTTTTATTAGCCTCTCGCCTGCTTAGGAAGCCACTGAACTCCCTCCCACTGCCTCCCTGTTTGGGGAAGATGCCTGAGGATGTAGCTGGCGAGAAAGCCCTGTTAGTGGCCGCTTGGTCTTTAACCTACTTATTGATTGGTTACACTTGAAAAAAAAATCTCTGGAAACGCTTTTACTGTAAATATTTGATGTGTGTGCAGGAGGAGGTCTGGATTCACACTCTAACACCTTGCTCAGTCGGAAACCCGCTCTTGATTTTCCTGAATGTGGCCGGCAGGAGGAGGCGAGAGCCTGACTGTGGCTCCCTTAGCCTTGGGGTTGGCGCAGGCCGAGGATGCAGACTACCCCAAGGGCTTTTTCCCGGGACACGTATGCAGGCAAGTCTCTGTCAAGAGAACTTTTTCGTCACCTAGGTCCGACTGCTCGCTAGCTCTCTACCCTGACCGAAGTGGGGGCTCCTGACAAAGATTTGTGTCAAACTTTCACTAATACCATATTTATACCAACCGGAATCCTGCAAACAAACATTTGTTGCTCAGGAGACTTTAGGAGAAGGGCTGGTAAGAAGGTTTGACCTGCAGAGAGAGCATTGGCGACCACCTTGAGACCGAGGAACGCCAGAGATTCTGGGAAAACCAACGGTCTTCAGTGTGCTATGCTCAAGGTCTGGGTTTGGGACCCCAGTGGGCATCCTGGGTGAGGAATCACCTTGTTCCCTAGGGCCGAACAGTCCACAACTCCGGCAAGGGCGCACGAGTCTCCTGAGGAGAATTAGCCGTCCTCTGGCGGAACAAAGTGTCATAGACACTCAGGGACACTCCCTGGGTTCCAGGGTTACCAGCGCCCGCCACCGCTTCAACACCAACCGAGGGTCGAGCTTGTGATCAGCTCCCAAACTACCCCAACCTGCCTCCTCTCGGCTTCCGCCGCAGCTCACCCTCCGCTGCTTAGGACCTGGGGGCGCAGGGGCGGGGCGGCAGGCTCACTGGACGGTGACAGGTGCGCCCCTCGGCCAATCGCCGGGCAGACACCCCTCCTCGGGGCCCCGCCGAGCGCGCCAATCCCGGGCTGCGCTGAGCTTCAAGTGTGCGGAGGGGCGCGGGTCCCCAGCGAGGCGCCGGCGGCCTCAGTGCGGTCGCTAGCGCGCTGGCGGAGCGGAGAGCCGGCCTCCCCAGCCCGTGCTCGCGGGAGCGCTCGCCTAGGAGTTCACACCAGCGAGCGGAGCGCGGTCCCCACACGGACTGCTAGGAGGAGGCGTCCGGACCATGGTCGCTCGCCACTGAGTTTCCGGCCGCGACTCTGATTATTGGCAAATAATCGCAATAACAATACCGCGAGCCCCGGGGCTGGCCACCGCCACGCTCGGTCTCTGCCAGCCCGTTCGCGACCGCGTCGCCCACCCTTGGCCCTGACCGTCAGCTCCAAGCGAGCCCATGGAAAAATCCAAAAATTTCCGCATCGACGCCTTGCTGGCGGTGGATCCCCCGCGAGCCGCCTCCACGCAGAGCGCGCCTCTGGCCTTGGTCACTTCGCTCGCTGCCACGGCATCCGGCCCCGGGCGAGGCGGCGGCGGCGGCGGCGGGGGGACCAGTAGCGGGGCGAGCCGCAGCTGCAGCCCCGCGTCTTCCGAGGCCCCCGCGGCCCCCGGCGACCGCCTGCGGGCTGAGAGCCCGTCGCCCCCGCGCTTGCTGGCTGCGCACTGCGCGCTGCTGCCCAAGCCGGGATTCCTGGGCGCCGGAGGAGGCGGCGGCGCGGCGGGTGGCCCGGGCACTCCCCACC
>NW_026592118.1:8835576-8897429 GCF_907164565.1 Psammomys obesus
GCCGCTGCTGCGGGCGGCCTGGCGCTGGGGCTCCACCCGGGGGGCGCGCAGGGCGGCGCGGGCCTCCCCGCGCAGGCGGCTCTCTACGGA
Source organism: Psammomys obesus (assembly GCF_907164565.1). Lineage (NCBI taxonomy): Eukaryota > Metazoa > Chordata > Mammalia > Rodentia > Muridae > Psammomys > Psammomys obesus. Next base: position 8,835,667 of record NW_026592118.1, read on the forward strand.
CACCCGGTGTACAGTTACTCGGCGGCGGCGGCGGCGGCCGCGCTAGCTGGCCAGCACCCGGCGCTTTCCTACTCGTACCCTCAGGTGCAGGGGGCGCACCCTGCTCACCCTGCCGACCCCATCAAATTGGGTGCCGGCACCTTCCAGCTGGACCAGTGGCTGCGCGCATCTACCGCGGGCATGATCCTGCCCAAGATGCCGGACTTCAGCTGTGAGTACCTGCACCCGGCCAGTTCTCCTGCGCATCCTCCTTTCCCGCACCCCCTTCCTTTCTGCCCCAGGCTCCCGGCGAGCTGTGGGAGCGCAGCGAAGCCCTCACAGCTCATCTCTGGGCCTGTGAGGCCTCGCGTGGGCCGCGTGGCGTGAAAGGAGCAGCGAATTATTAAGATGGCCACGAGCAGGCCTTGCCTTCTCTTTCTCTTAACGGACAGGGGAGGTTGGAGGTGTGAGGCTGAAATCTAATGATTAACCTGCAGGCTGGAGAAGGAAGTACGCGGGAAGGCTAGTTAAAAAAAAAAAAAAAAGCCTCATTTGGGGCAGGTTTTAGGGTCACTGAAAGCGGGGACTTAGCACGGGGAACATGAACTTGGACAGGGGTTCCATAATAGGCTACAAAGAGACACATCACTGAGTTCATAGGTAGCTAAGGAAAAAATGGACTCCTAGAGTCATGGCTTTACAAGGCCAGGGCCCCAGCATTTCCCTGGTCCTTGTCAGGACCCTGCCTTCCTCAGAAGGGCGAGGGATGTATGTGTTGGAGGGGGGAGTTGTCCGTGCATGCAATGTCCAAGAGGTCTGTTTTGAACAGAAGGTAGCAGGGACGCTAAAGAGCAAGTGTCTGCCTGGGAGGTCCAGGTGTCCAGCATCTTCAGGGGCTCCTGTACAAGGTAGGAGCAAAGAAGGTCCAGTCTTCTACATCTTCTCTGCCACCCAGGAGGGACAACCTTTCAGGGGCCATTCCCGAACTCCCTGGCACATGCAGCCTATGTGCGGGGCACCCTGGCTCTGACTCCTGCCCTGTGCCTCACGTGGGCAGGGGCAAGCTGCCTTTCCATTCAGGATGATCCAAAGATGTATGTGTCTTTCCTCTGTCAGCCGCCCAACCCAAACAAAGAGACCCCATTGTTTCCGTCTGAGTGGGTTTGTTTAGACTGGGGAGATACAGGCACTGGAGGGAAAAAAGCGAAAAAAACCGAAAACAGAAATAAACATTTGCCAGAATTGAGATTCCTCTGCTAGAAGCAGTGGTTGTGACTAAACAGAGAAAGAGAGGCCCCAGAACCGCAGAAGTAGCAAGGTGGTGAGAGAATCCCAGCCCGCTCTCTTGTTTGCTCACAGCCACCCAGGCTTTCCCAGCTTGGCTCCCAGAAAGCCAGCCTTGGCTGTTAGTTGATTTCAACAAAGAGGGAAGGCTCCTATTAACCGCAGTTGGGCTGCAGCTCAGACATTAATGAAATTATTCCTATCCACTAAGTCCCGGGCAGCGTCTGAGCCTGGCTGTGGAACTCAGCAAGCCCCCTCAGGTGGAAACCTATCCACGAGTGTCCACTGTAGCTGCATTTCCCACACCTGAGAAGCATAGTGATCCAGAAAGGGGCTGGCTAGTGGTGACCAACAGGCCTCCATGGCTCGGGTTTCCCGCCATTCACATGCTCTCTGGTGGGGAAAGGATGTTTTCCTGGAGGCCATAATCACTAAAAATCCATGCAAGTGAGAAGCTTTTGCCAGCACACCCGGCCTATGGTGTCTCATGGTGGCTGCATTAAAATATGGCCAGTTCTACCTCAGGAAAAGGAAAGCAAGCCCCAGTGGACACCAAGGAATGCAGCAAAGAGTGGCCGAATGTGCTCTATTTCTGGGACTTCGCTCTCACCTGGGAAAACTAGCTTGGTCTCCTTTAATTGGTTGTTTCTAATAGATGGCATTTCCCAGATGATCCTTTCTGAGACAGTGTTTTAATTAGAGTTCTAATGTATTGTCAAGTTGGGAATTCGTCGCCTTGTTTAACTAAAGCAGGGGGCGTGGACCTTCCTATAAAGCAAATTGCCCGTCCCAGGGGAGCCTGAGCTCATCCCAGCCAGGGGCTGGCCTTTCTTTCCTTTGCTTTCTTTCTTTTATTGTCTAACACTCTTTGGGCTCCTGGGAAATCAAGGGAAGTTTCGTTTTGTGGTCATAAAATTCTCTGTGATGTAACCATGCGAAATTATGTAAATAAAACTGGACAGACCTCCTGGAACACACAGAAAGCCAGACCCACTCACAGCTCAACCTTTAATTTGAGTAATGAGAATCATCCGAACAGGCTTCCAGTCCTCAGCCTTTGCCCTCTGCACTAGGAGGAGGAGGAGGGAGTTTGTCAAGGCAGACGTACTGACACCCGGATGAATGCTTATTTAGGCTCAGTTTCTGTCCTTCTCCCCCTCCCCCCGCGGTCTACACGCCCCACACGTCTTTTCTCTTCTGCTTTAAGCCGGTGGTGGGACCAGGAGGATGGGTGCTTCTCCAGCTTGAGATGGGCTATTTGTTCTCTTGCCAGTCCAGCCCGGCTACCCAAGCCCTTAGACCAACCCTCTTCCTACCAGTGTTCGTTCAGGCTCTCTTTGATCGCGACCCTCAAAGGAAAGATTCCCTGTTGGAGACAATCTATTAGAGACAGGCCCTCCACTTCCACTCGGTGTCTGAGACATGGGTCCCGTGCTCGGTGGGGAGTAGACACTGATGTTGAGGAAGCCCGCTTCTGCAGGGTGGGCTCTGGAGCTGGACCCCGGGAGGGCAAGGGCAGCGAAGGGTGGAACCCGGCAGAAGACAGGCTCACACAGGCCTCCTGTCCCTTTCGGTCCACAGCCCAGGCGCAGTCGAACCTCCTGGGGAAGTGCAGACGGCCTCGCACCGCCTTCACCAGCCAGCAGCTGCTGGAGCTGGAGCACCAGTTCAAGCTCAACAAGTACCTGTCGCGGCCCAAGCGTTTTGAGGTGGCCACCTCCCTCATGCTCACCGAGACCCAGGTGCGCCTGACACCCCGCCCCCAGGGCAGCCTGTCCCCCCAAACCGCCCAGGCAGGTGCTGCTTTGGGGAACTGAGTCCCAGCTGCTTGACCTTTAGGTTGGGTGTTAACTCTCAGCAGGGGAAAGTCTAGGATGACCCAGAGCGTCTTTCTGCCGGGAGGCTGGATTCAGCGAGCTGAGGTGCAGGCTGAGAACCTGTCCTTAGCGAGCTGGTCTGGGGAAGGTGTTCGCTCAGGCCACATTCGAGGAGGTTCTTTTTTCTAGAAAGGAACGGACTTGAGAGTTTAGTGACGTGCCAACCGCCCTGGGGCCTTGGAGATGGAGGGCATAAAGCGTTCCCAGCAGGGGAGTCAGGAGCACCACGCCCGCGGGGTCCCTGGTAAATGAGGTAGATGTAGAGGCAAGGAGGTGGAGAAACAGCGGCCCAGCCAGCTGCTTAGTCCTCTAGGGAAGCCCCCTCTAGGGTAAGGGGGGCCGAGGGGGCAGGAGTCCCCGTGTGTTCTCACCCTCTGGATTCGTGGGGGTGCAGGTGGCCGGTTTCTCATGTCACCTTGACCTGCAGGTGAAGATTTGGTTCCAGAACCGCCGAATGAAATGGAAACGCAGCAAGAAAGCCAAAGAGCAGGCCGCGCAGGAGGCAGAGAAGCAGAAGGGCGGCGGAGGGGGCGCCGGCAAGGGCGGCGCTGAGGAGAAGGCCGAGGAGGAGCTGCTGGGGCCGCCAGGGGCGGGGGACAAGGCCGGCGGCCGGCGCCTGCGGGACTTGCGGGACAGTGACCCGGATGAGGACGAGGACGAGGACGAGGAGGACGACCGCTTTCCCTACAGCAACGGCGCGGGTGCCCACGCCGCGTCGTCCGACTGCTCGTCCGAGGACGACTCGCCTCCCCCGAGGCCAGGCGGCCCGGGGCACCAACCTCCACCCCAGTAGGTGGCTACACTACAGCAGGGACGCTCACGACGGCCACCCGGCTCTTCGGGGTTCTAACCCGGCCCGTGGCCTGCGGCCAGGCTGGCAGCCTCTCCTCTGACCGTGCATCCAGGTGCGGGCTGGGAAAGGGATCCTTTCTGGAGAGAGAGAGAGAGAGAGAGAGAGAGAGAGAGAGAGAGAGAGAGAGTCCAGTGCGAACTTTCGTTCTTTTACATTTAATTTCGGGTTGTGTTGGCCAGAGGTGTTTTGTGAGGAGAACGGACCCTTTTCTAGGAGCGGCTCCTGCCTGACTCTTCCTTCATCGGAGAAGGGAAAAAACGACAGTGTTAAGCGACCTAAAACTTGAAACCTCCTTTGGAGACAACCATTCTGCTGAGATTTGAAAACAGAAAAGAAAAGGTTTTATGCCTATGTATGGGGGTGGGGTGGGGTGTTATGTCACGATCATTCAGACTGCTGAAAAAAAAATCTCAGAATGGTAGTGTATTTTTGTATATTGTATTTATATATAAAGAAAGAAACGTCTACTTATGCATGCTAAATTATTATTTAGCTTCTCCATCCTCCAGGGTGGAGACGGAATGTAAAATAAATTGGTTTTGTACTGGATAAGAGTGGGGAAAAAAAACTTTAATTTTGAACCCAAGGCCTTGTGCAAGCTAAGCAAGTGCTCTGCACACCACCAGCCAGCCCAGAAGACACAAATCTTGCGCGGTCTGCCGGTTCGGGGCAGGGTGTCTATTATCAGCAAAGGGTAAAAATCGGAATGGCAAGTGGGTGTCAGGACCACCTCTGTGCCTGGCCCTGAAGACCGAACCTGACTGGATTCCGGAGGCTGAAAGTGCAGGCGCTGGTGGGGGCGCAGGTGTGAAATGTTGCTAAAAATACCCAAGGCCAGGTGTCAGAGCTAGCTAGCCGCGCCCGGTGTCAGCCCTGCGCAGCGCGGGACTCTTAGCTGAATGGTTCTGAGCAGTTTGTTTCCCGTTTACTTGCTGGATCCTTTAGCTTCGTTGGCTGTGTGTAACATAGTATTTGAATGTTTCGGAAAATAAGCTGCCAACATCTAGGTGTTAGTGGCATTTGGGGTCCTAGCGGTCGCCGGCGCTAAGCAAGCACTTTTCCGAGAAAAGTGCTTAATGGCCCCATGAAACGCGTTCTACTTTTGACCCGGCCCCCTCCGCCAGCACTATGTCCCTTGTGCTAGCCAGGAACAGTTTTGTTGGATCTGTATGTCTTCTGAGAGAATGGCGGCGGGAGGCAAGAATGCTCCACGCCAGGGCTGCAACCGCTCTGGGTTAATAAACCTCTGCAGCGAACGCCATCAATCTTCCAGCCCCTGGACCATGTGCGGCACACATGCGGGACCCAGCCCTAGGCGCGCTGGGCCTCTGCGTCCGGACTCCCGGCCAGAGGCCGTGGGCCCACCGGCTCCGGTTCGTCCCCAGCTCCCCATTCCCCCTTGGCTGTCTTAGAGGCCGGCCTCCAACCGAGGCCAGCTGAGGAGAGACCCCTCACAGCCACCCCACCCCCCTTGTGCCGGCCTTCTGTCACCTTCTCTCCCACCCCTGGGTGAGAGCGAGCAGCCCCCTCCCATTGCTTCTGCCCTCCCTTCCTCCCTCCCTCTCAATCGCTGAGAGTTCAGAAGGGCCCGGAGTTTCATTTGGGTGATTACAGCGGGGCCAGCGGGCCACGCCTCCATCTCAGAGCCGAGCCAGATTAATATCCTCCTGGCAGCTCATTATCACCCCGGGCTCCTTCCGTAAAATCCAAGCGGGTCTAGGCGGGGCGTGGGGCTGGAAACCAGGCGAAGCAGCTGCCGAGATCGGTGCGCGCCCGCGAATCTTAGCAGCTTTCCCATCCAAAGGCGCTTTGGGGCGAATCCGGACTAGGTTTACAACTGTCTGAGAAAGTAAAGGGCTGGATGAAAGAAAATGGGGAAATCTGAGAGGAATGGAGGGAGGGAGGGAGAAAGGGAGGGAGAGAGGGAGGAAGGAAGAGAGAGAGAGAGAAGGGGGAGGGAGGGAGAGAGACAGAGACTTGGGGAGAAGAGAGACAGACAGAAGCACACAGAGAGAACCAAACGCCCCTTTTCTTCTTTTTAAAATATGTATGTGTCTCTTTTTAATCTCTAACACATTGGCCAGGTTCAGCCTGCAGCAATCTCTTCGCAGGCTTGCGAACATCTGGGGGTTATTTTCCCTCTGAGGATGGCCTTCCCAGTCTCAGAGCCTCAGAGCCCTAAACCTTGGGCAAACAGAAAGGGGAGGCCCGGCCCCGGCTGGAAGGCTAATAACTGACCTGGGAATCCAGGGTACCCCCACCCTCAAGGGAGAGACGCTCCCTTGGAACAAAGGCAAGCGGAAGGCTCAAGAAACAACGACAAGGACAGCCCCCTTCCATTTCTCCCCCACTCGGGTACAGCAGGGCAGCAAATCTCTGGCGCGCGGATCCGCTGCCGGCCTCAGTGTCTCAAGCCAGCAGCTTAATCGCAGCGGAATTTATCTCGCTAATAAATTTAATGATCAATTCGTTCTTGTCACAGTAGCTCTTCCCCAAATCAATTATAGCAAATTTAAATATAATCACTGGCTCATCCTAGCTTACTCCGGGCAAGGCGCACATTCATTCCGCCTAACGAACTGCCGGAGGCCTCCTGGCGCGTGTGGAGGGCGGCGCCCCCACTCCAGGCTCTGCACTCGGGGTCACCGACTTGGCTGTGCCACCCGCAGGGGCTGCCTTGGGCCTCTCCTTACTCCACACTCTAGCCTCTGCGGCCCAGCCAGTTGGGGGTGGGGTGATGGTGGTTGAGGCTTTGCAGTCTCAAGATTTTGCTTCCCAGAATCAAGCCTGGTCTCCATAGTGGGCATCCTGATGTCGAGAGTTCAAGTTCCAAGCACCATACTCAGACATCCTCGGGGACTCAGCCCGCAGCCACGGCTGATCCTTCAACCTAAATGCGCTCTGTAGAACGAGGCTGCACCCCTCACTGTAAGGTCTGGGTCCAGTCCTTAGAGATGCCCCACTGAAAGGTGACCTGGACCCCAGCTCTATTCTCAACCTGAGAGTCTGACTCTGAATACTGAGTTCTTTAGCAGCTCCATAGAACCGTCCACGGGGGCCTTTGCCACCCTTGAGGCCAGTGAGAGACCACGGAGACAGGTCAATAATAGGTCTGGAGGCCTGGAGCAAGTAGAGAGTGGGGAGAGGCACCTGCTCTTTTCACATCAGCCCATCCCCGCAGTGTCAGTCCAGGTGGGAACCAGCTTGCAGAGGCAAGCTTATAACTTCATGGCCCCAAAGCACAGACGAGAACAAACAATAAAAACAACAATCACAACAAATCGGCAGATGGGAGTCCATCACTGGAAAAATTCAGAGCCATGAAGGACACAGTAAACAGAAAGGCCCATTTTGAAAAGACAGGAAAGACTTCCAGCCAATGGGTTAGCATAGAGAATAGAGAACTACAGTTTAGCAACAGCAAAACAAACAAACAAACAAAAAACAAACAAACGCAACTTAAGCCTCTCAGAGGTCTATGGCAGGCGCGGGGCGGCCAGGAAGAGAAGCAGCAGCAGGAGGAGAGGACTGCAAGTGTTGGGAGGACGCGGAGGGATTCGGCCTCTTGTGCCCTAGGTGGGAGCGCCGAGTGCTGCAGTCATTGTGGAAAACAATATGGAAGGGTCTCCAAGAAAACAAAAATAAAAACTGCGCTGGGAATGCAGCTCAGCAGCAGAGTGCATGCCTGGTATGTGTAAGGCCCTAAGTTCAATTCTCAGTGCTGCCAAACAAGATCAAACCAAACTAACACAAACTGACACAGCAGGCTCTGAAGGTGAAACAAGCACACTCATTTGTTTACAGCATTATTATTCAAAAAGGCAACAACTGGGAGCAACTTAGATGCTCAACTACAGGTGAATTCTAACAAAATCTTCACGCTGTGGAGGACAAAAGGAAGGCTCTGTCACAGGCCTCCCTCGGTCCAGGTATGCGCTGCCCTAGGAAAACAAAGCACCTCGGGGAAACAAATGCTATATGACTTCACCTGTATAGGCAACACTTAATTTTTAAAAAATGTATACGAAAGCCAGGCGGTGGCACACGCCTTTGGTTCCAGCACTTGAGACGCAGAGGCAGGTGGATCTCTGTGAGTTCCAGGACAGCCAAGGCTACACAGAGAAACCCTGTCTTGAAAAACAAAACAAAGTGCCTACATATGTCTCTGTGTTCATGTAAGCGCAGGTGCCCTTGGAAGGCAGAGGCACCAGCTCCAGATCCTAGGAGCTAGAGTCACAGGCCTTAAGGGGGTGTGGGCACCAAACTCAGGTCCTCCGTAAGGGCAGAAACCTCTCTTACCCACCACACCAACGGCATCATTTTAGACCTGTCAGAGAGTCTTTTGGTGGTTGGCAAGGGTGGAAGGAGAGTGTAGGGCCGAGGTTTCCAACCCGTGGGTCTCAACGGCCCTTTCACGGGGGCACATATCCTGCAACCCAGATGTTTACAGCTTCGTAACGGTAGGTTAGGGAGGTTACAGTTATGAAGTAGCAATGATAATTGTATGGCTGAGGGTCACCACAACATGCAGAACTGTGTTTATTAAAGGGCCGCAGCATTAGGAAGGTTGAGAGCCACGGATCCAGGGAGTTGTTCGCAGTAACAGAGCTTCAGTTCGGGGGGGGGGGGGATAAGAACGTTCTAGAGATCTGTTACCTGTAAGACGCATTTAGTTAACATTTTCGTACTGCCCACTTAGAAATGGTGGTGAGGAAGATGGGGGAGCGTGCCTGTCACCCCAGCACTACAGAGGATGGCCGACCTGAGCTAGTCTGGTGATGACGGTGGTGTCAGGAGCCTGTGATCCCACCGTTCTCAAGGCTCAGGCAGGAAGACAGCCAGGGGCCAAAGTGGGCAAGACCCCATCTAAAAAAAAGAGGTGAAGATGTGTTTCACGTTCTCACTCCCAGCCTCTGTATTCTTAATCCCCCCCCCCCCCCCCCACACACACACACACACACGCACGCTTCTCTGGTTGCCTTTCTCTTTTCTCTTACAAATGAAGGCAGGAATTCTGTAGAAGCAGCCGCCGCCAAACCCTTTGCTCTCCGTCCGCGTGGTCTGGAGCCCTGCCTTGTGCTTCAAGGTGGTTCCAATTGAAGGAGCCAGGGGTCCTCCCTATCCTCAGGGGTGCTGGGCCAGTTTGAGAGCGACCGGTCCTTAGAGCCAGTCCCAGGGCTAGCTCAGTGGGAACCCCTGGAAGGAGAGTGGCCCTGGAAGGCGGACTGGGGATGTTGGGGACCCTCTCGGAAGAGACTGGGAGCCGCCTCAGAAGCATCGCAAGGTGTGGGTGCCATGCTTCCGGTCCCCAGTATCAAAGTCCTGCGGAACTCTGAGTCTTCCTCAATAAAATTAACCCTCTGGAGGTGTGACCTGCGCTGAGAATGCCGCAGTGTTCGGACCGCGAGGGCGAATATGTTTTTCAGATTTGGGTTTTATGGTCGGATTAAAGTTTATTTTCCATAATAGGACACCTAATAAAACGCATAAAGCCGGCCCGGGCTCCAGCTGGTGGCCTCGTTTAACACTTTCACTTCGTAAATCACTTCGGGCGCGCCAGGTGTGCGGCGCGGGCCTGCGGGGCGGGTGGCAGAGCTCGGGTCGGCGCCCCGCAGCGCCTCGCACCACCTCCAGAGCGCAGCTCCCAGCGCCTGAAGTCCGCATCCAGGAGGCGGCGGCGCGGCGCGGGGTCACCGGCCCGCGGGCTTCCCGGCCGCTCGGCCCCGCGCCGACCCCGCATTCCGCCGGCCGCGCACCTGCCGCCCCGCCCCGGGTACACAGCGCGCCCGACAATGCGCAGCTCCGACCCATTGTCCCGGGCGGCGCAGGGGCGGGACGCAAGGTGACACTCCCCTCCCCCGCGGGCGCGGCCGGGGAGAGAGCGCGGTTTACCCAGCTGGGGAGGAACAAAGGCGCGCGCCTTATCTCCGCCACCCGCGCAACCGATTCTGGGCAGCGCCGCGCGGGGTCAGGCCCGGGGCGCGGGGCGGGTCCCAGGCTGGGACCCCGAGAGGGAACTACCTGCCCATGGGCTCCACTAAGTGGCGACCCCGGGGACTCCTGGGCTGCTTAGGCCCCAGGACCTTGTTCAGCAGGGTGCTAGAATAGATCCCGGGAGCTCTGGCTGCAGAGCTCTGGTCCTGAGTTCACCCCCAGCGTGCCCCCCCCCCCAAGAAAGAGTTCTGGGTGCCTTCAAGACAAAACGAGGAGGCAGACTGTGGAAGCAGACTAGTGGGAGAGGCCTGGGCTCCGGGTTAGTGTTGACAGACTACCAAGTTTCACCAAGATGCTTGCAGGTTTTATGTGTGTTATGTCTTAATTTTCCTAATTAGAATAGTTCTTTCAACCATAATGTTTATTTTTATGCTGGAATTCAATAAAATAAAGAAACAGAAGAAAACAAACAACCCCCCTCCCAAAGGGGGGCAGGGAGCGTCCCAGGCAGTTGGGAGCCTGGGTCTGCTGAGCTCTCTCAGCTTGGTGCTCACAGGTGCTCACAGGCTGTCTGGGTTAAGCCCTGGCTTAGCTGCCTCTTGCAAATTTTGCCTCTGCTTGTGTCAGAGGCACTTTCCTGCAAACAGGCACAGCTCTCCGGTCTGGCTGGCTCTACTGCTTCAAGGCAGGGGCCAAAGGAGACAGGGAACATGCAGTGTATTAAAACAACGATTTGCAGAGGGGATGTAAATCGTGTCTTCCTCACAGTGCATACCTCCCAGGCAACCCACTTTCGCAGTTCCTTTAACCTAGGTCTTCAGGTTCATGATCAGCCTCTGATTAGGGATCTGTGCCCCCCAGAGTAACTAATCCCCCTGTGGCCCTTTCCATTTCATTTCTTTCTTTCTTTTGAAATTTTAATTTATTTTATGTGTATTTGCCTGCATGTGTCTTGTGTACCACTTGTACGCAAGGTGTCCTTAGAGCTCAGAAGAGGGCCTTGGATCCCCTGGAACTGGAGTCACAGGAGGCTGTGAGCTGCCAGGTGGGTGTTGGGACCCAGACCTCAGGTCCTCGGCAAGAGCAGCCAGTGCACGGGACAGGTGAGCCTTCTCCTGACCCTCTTCCAGCCTTCTGCTGGAAGAGCACTACCTGACTCAATCGATGCGCAGTCAGCCTCTGATTTGGCCTGAATGCACTTTCCTCTGCACTTTAGATGAGGCTGTGATTGACCAACCGGTTACCTGCATATACAATCCAACCAGAGCCTTAAAACATGACTGTCGCTCTGCTTACTGCTCGTGGTAGCCAGTCAGCATTGGGAGAGGCTGGCTAGAGACAACCCTCCCAAGATGTCAGCAAATGATAGCAGTCATCATCCTTACTTATCTAAATAAACAATTATGGAAAGAGTTTAAGCCCCTCCTTGGGCTGCAGTACCCAGAAGCTCCTTGATACAGTGAGGACCTTTTTGGCACTGCTTGTATTTGTTAGCCAAGCCTTCATGATGTGTCACTGAGTTCCGGCCTGTCTACAGTTCCCTAGACTTATTATTAAGCAGTATTTATCCAGTAACAGTATTTATCCAGACAGAACACATACACTCTGAGTCCAGCAGGCTGGAATCTCCTAAGAAGCAGGGTGAGCTTCAGCCCCTAAGGAAGAGGTCTGCAAAGCAGTCCTCCTTGTTGTAAAGGCACTGTCTGGCACTGTTACTTGGCTGCTTGAGTTAAAAGACCCGGTCTGAGACATGTCAGTATTAGGTTGGCCCAGATGACAGGGATGCCAGGTAACTGGTAACAGACAGAAGCTTCTCTCTAGCCCATGTGAACAGGCTGTCCAGGACCGCACTCACTGATGTACACAGGGAGTATGGCTTCATACTGGTGACCAGACTCTTTCACCTGGTGACATTCCCTCCCTGGCCCCATAGCCCAGCTAGTAAGGCAGTGTGGATATGTTTAGTTACTTTTCAAATGGCTGGGACCAAATACTTGACAAAAAGTAACTTACAGGAGGAAGGACTTATTTGGGTTTACGGTTTGAGAGGGTGTTATCCAGGTGGGCCTAGTGGCTCACACCTTTAATCCCAGGCAGAGGCAGGCGGATCTCTGGGTTCTAAGTTCTGGTCTACAGAGTGAGTTCCAGGACAGCAACCTTGTCTCAAAAAAGAAAAGGTTGTGTGTGTGTGGGGTGTGTGTGTGTGTGTGTGTGTGTGTATGTGTTTATCCATCCTGGTAGGAAGGCATGGTGGGGCTTGGTGGCTTGTAGTTAGAAAGCAGAGAGACGAATGCTGATGTTCAGCTATCTGAACATCAAAAGGGGAGCCTTTTCGTTCAGTCTGGGCCCTGTGGGATGTTGTCTCTCACCGTCAGGGTGTGTCTTTCTTCTTAGCTACACCTGTTTGGAAATGACTGCACAGACATATCCGAGGGGTATATCCCAGATGATTTTAAATGTAGTCTAGTTGACGGCGACAATTAACCACCACAGAAGATAAGAATTGATGAGTGGCTCCTCAGGACTTCAGTGATGGATCTTCTCCCCATCCTACTGGCTGAAATTCAACACACGCCCACACAGAACCTTGGTGGGTGGGGGGAGACAAGAAAGGAGTTTCCACTGTTGGTTCACCATGGACCTGGCTGAACTGTGCAGCTTGTATGGTAGGATAAGAAGACATTGAGAAACAATAAATTCTGTCACAGATAATTGATCCAAATATTTTGTTATTGTTGTAAAATTTACATATATTTGCCTTTTACTGTACATAGTACTATATGGCATCCCTACTCTCTGTACTTCAACTTTCCAAACATCCCTGGGATCTGCAACTCATGCTCTGAGCAGCCAGGTGGCCTCTGCCCTACTCCTGCACTACAGCCAGGAGCTTAGTTCTTTAAAAAAAAAAAAAAAAAAAAAAAAAAATTTTTTTTTTTTAATTTGTAAGATTTTCTGGCTTTTTGAGACACAGGTTTTCCTGTGTGGCTCTGGCTGTTCTGAAACTTGCTCTGGCCTTGGAGCTCAGAACTGCCTGACTCTTTCTCCCAAGTGCTGTAATTAAAGGCATGTACTTCCACCCCTGGTGGAGCCTGGGTTTTTGTTTGCTTATTTTCTTGGCTTTTCAAGACAGGGTCTTTCTGTGTAGTCCTGGCTGCCTTGGAATTCACTCTGCAGAGCAGGCTGACCTCAAATTACAGAGATCCACCTGCTTCTGCCTTCTCAGTGCTGGGATTAAAGGCATGCATCATTACTACCTGGCTTTTGTTTTTTGTTTTTTAATATTTCAGTTTGAGTGTATGTTTGTATGTGCGTGTGCATGTATGTGTGTGTAAGTATTCATGCCATAGCACACGTGTGGAGGTTGGAGAACAAATTTGTGGAGTCAGTTTTTTCTTTCCGCTTTTTGTTTTGTTTTGATACAGGGTCCTCAAGCAGCATACTTTTGATGTTTTTGAACTTTCTGAAAAAGCTTGAGATACTGGGGGTCTCAGAAACCCCAGGGGAAACTCTTGATCTCCGGTGGCTTGATCTGCAGGTGGCTGTGTCATTGCCAAGTCCTAGCTCAGCACCCAGGGCCCCAGTTGCCTCTCTTCCCTTCTATGGTTTCCCCACAGTCCACATCTAGAGTTTCAGATGCCTTCTCCTCTCTATCTTCATAAAACAAAGTAATTTGCTTTTAATGACTGCTGGTGTTTTCTTTCTCAGTTCTATTGGAGCAGATAATGTCTGTAGCCTTCCCTGCAGGTTAAACCACCATGACCTTCATAATCAGAGAACAAAAATAAATTATACTGCTCATATAAGTTACTCTGTCTCAGGGCTTGGCTGCCTCCTAATCACAGAGGGTGTGATAGTGTTTTGCTTTTATCAGGCCTCTCCCTCGCAGGTAACAAAGCATTTTATTATGCCATTAAGAGGGAGGGGGTAGTGCTCAGCCAGTGGTTCCCACTATGACTACAGTGACATTTGGACTTGCTATGCTGGGACTCTCTCACAGTTTGCCAGGAGAGGGTCAGCCGAGCTCCTTACAAAATATCCAGGTCAGGAGAGACATAAAGCCTTCAGAACTGGGTGACATGGACTTGGACTTGAAAGGAACAGGAGTTAATGGGGAAGTCTGCCTCCAAGCTGAACACTGGTGCTGGGACCAACTCCAGCTACGTCCCAGATGCCCTTTGCCTGAGCTGCATTTCTGCTTGGGAGCAGGAAGCTGTTCATGAGCCTACACTTGTTAGGTTCTGTTCCTTACCCGCCTCAGGGGAGATAGGCCATGAAGGGTGTGAACTTCTGGAGGGCAGGGTCCTGGGAGGCCACTGGACCCTTTGTTTCTGGGTAAAACAGCTCCTAGCAGTCCTGGGGGTGGTATGTGGCTCTGTTGAGATGTTCCAAATGGTGCCATCTGGCACCATAACTCCAGGACTCTCTAAGGATGTGTCCGGGTCCTAAGGCAGCCTTCTAGAACCTTCTGGGTGAACACTTCTGCCACCCTGGCACCTTTTTGAGGGAGCAGAAGGGACCTCAAATGAAGTGACACCTGTGGTGTAGCATGTCCCAGTTTGTGGCATGTGAACCATGGTGCCACATTCCCCAGGTTAGGCAGATCTCTGCACTTTTCCCTAGGTCCGGCTTCCTGCTCTACTGTGGTGCCAGTACCTATCCATAGATTAGTTTACCAGCAAGTTCTGCTGCTGCTTAAGTGGAAATGCAGGCCTGTCCCTTGCTAGGCATCACCAAAAGACAGAGGGTGACCACTGACCATATTCACTAGCGACAGATCAACTGATCAGAAGGTGGTGGGCAAGGACAAAATAAACTACAAATAATCACACTGTGTTTTTGATGAGTTAATTGAGTGTTTTAAGACCCAAGCATAAGCCATTTGCTTTTCTATAGCTTCAGGCTCTGGATAAGTACTTGCAGAAAGTCTGACTTGCCTTTGCTGACTTCTATATCCTGTTTGATAGTTATGCCGTTGGGCACAGCTGCTTGGGTTGGTTGTTTCTAGGAAATGGGTGTTTTGGCCAACACTATGCAAAATTAAACAGTAATAGTATTAATGGTTTTGGTACCAGTTTTGTAATGTGCCATCTCAGAGCCTGCTCACTGAGATGCTGGATGCCAGGCTCACATGGGTTCCTTGGGTCTTACCACAAATGTCTGAGAGCATATCCAGCTTTGCCTTGCTCTTCCCCCGAGACAGGGTTTCTCTGAAGAAATTCTGCAGACCAGGCTGTCCTAGAACTCAGAGATGTGTCTGCCTCTGCGTCCAGAGTACTGGAATTAAAGGCATGCACCACTACTGCCCAGTTTGCCTTACCCTTATTGGGAATTATTTTCCTGGGGTGAGGAACAAGTGTCCTGTGCTGCCCTTCAGCTTTTAAGGATTATAAAATAGATGCTAGGTTTATGACAGTAGCTTGTTTACAGTACTCACATTTGATGCTGAGTTTAATTGGGTTTAATTCTCAGCATGCATAAAGCTGGCATGGTGGTATATGCCCAGAACCCAGCACTTGGGACATGGAGGCAGGAGGGTCAGAAGTTCAAGATTATCCTCATTTACCCATCGAAAATAAGAAGAGGAGGAAGAGGAAGAAAGAAAAAAAAGAAAAGAAAGAAATACAAACAGATACTAACAGACTCTTAAAATCACAATTATGACAAATCAGGTAGAGGAGCCGGGGTGGCTTAGCAGATAACATAGCAAACATGAGGGCTTGTTCAATCCCCCCATCAGCCACATAAAAAGCCAGGAGTGACTGTATAGTCATATACAATCAATCCTAGGACTAAGGAGGCAGAAACAGAAGGATCTGGGGCTTGCTGGCCAGCTAGCTTAACTGATTCAGTGAGTGATCCTGTCTCAAAAACTAAGTAGGGCAAGTGACACAAAGAGGAACCACTGAGGACAGAGGCCACACGGCCACAGCGGCGGTGCACACAGTGGGCACGGTTTGCTTCTGTTCTGCTGTGGTTCCCATCTCGCACCTTCTCCACCCAGATGTCACTAGCTCTCCCTCTGTGCCAAGATGACCAGCTGGTTGGTGGAACTTTCTCATATCGGGAGACAACCTCCCCTAGCCACGGACAAACCAGGACTGGTGGTCACCTTCCCAGCACCGCTGTGACAGGAACTGTGATGGTGAAGACTAGCAGAAAGAACCAAGAACAGCACCTTGGCTGATCTTACAGTGGAGGGCAATATCCCGGGAACTCAGCCTGCTGAATGGTAGGGAGCATGAGGGATGAAGGGCCGAACAGGCCAGTCAGTTCAGGGACTCTGTGGCCTTGAACTGGGCCTTTGATCAGTACAGCCTGGATCTGATGTCTTTGGTCCCTCCCAGCCTTACCAATCTCCTGTGGTCCACAGACTGTCACCACCTGACTGCAGGGGCACCACACAAGTACGAGGCTTCCCTTTCTAGTTACTTTTTAAATAGCTCCTGGGTAACGGAATGCCATTTTACTAATAGTGTGCAAGAGCACGCTCCAAACATGGGCCTTGAGCTGCAGAAGGTAATGGTAGGGCTTCAAGGTGGTGATGGTGGTTGTGAGAGGAAGGCAAACTCTACGTAGCCTTTCCCCCACATGGCCCCAAACTCTGCATGCAAGAGACCAAGCCACACTGGAAGGGAAGCCAGGAAGTCAGCGCCTAGCCAGGTCTCTTCTGGTTATGTCCTCATCCCTTGTGTGATTGCATCAGTTGGGCTTGGTCCTTGCTGGGAGACAGCGGGCGTATAGGGAGACTTGCTATGTTTGTGTGTGCACACATGTATTTGTATGAATGAGTGTGGACATATGTGCAGAGGTCTGAGGACAACCTTGGGAGTTAGTCTGTATCCTCTACCACATTTGAAACAGGCTCTTTTCTTGGTTAGCTTATTCCAGGGTAGCCGGTCTGTGACCTTCCGGGGATTCTCCTGTCTTTTCCTGCCTCCCATCCTGCTACAGAGAACTAGAACTTCAGATGTGAGCCACCACACCCAGCTTTACTGGGTTCTGGGGATTCCAGCTCAGGTCCTAACATTTCGCTGCACCATCTCCCCGACCCAGGACTTACAGTTCAAGCTAATAGGGAAGGAGGAATGACAGATAAAAGACAGCTGTTCTAAGACCCTGGCAACAGGAGACACTGCTGCGGTATCTACAGAACCGGGCAAGCTGGAAGGCAACTGGATGGTTACATGTTCTCCCACAGGGTTTTCCTTGCCTCTTGCAAATGAATTCCCTTCAGCCCCACTCCAGGTGAGAATTGACCTTAACTGCCCTGTCGGCTTAGGTTTACTTTGAGGGGCTGCAGGAGCCCAGAATGTGAAGCACTTAGAATTTCTAGGTAGCAGCCTTTCTCAATATGTTTAGTTCAAAACCAGCCAGACACCCAGGAGGAGGGACATTTGAATCACAGGTGGTCAGGGAAACTCCCAGGAATCTATGAGGGTGACCCTGGCAAAGACTCCTAGCAATAGGAGGATATGAAACCCGAAATGGCCATGTCCAGTAACCAAACAAGACTTCCAATGGAGGGAGGGTGAAAACAACCCACCCACAAATCCTTCAATCCAAAATTTGTCCTTCCTATAAGAGGCGCAGGAATAAAGATGGAGTAGAAATTGAAGGAGCGACCAAGCAATGACAGGACCAGCTTGAGACCCATCTCATGAGAGAGAGCCAGCCTCTGACACTATTAATGATAGAGCATGCGTGGGATGGACTTAGGCCCCCTACACATGTCGAAGATGTGCAGCTTGTTCTTCATGTTTCTCCTAACAACTGAAGCAGGGGCTGTCTCTGACTCTGCTGCCTGCCTAACTAGGCTGCCTTGTCCAGCCTCAATAGAAGATGTGCTTAGGACTACTGCAACTTGTTATACCAAAGTGGATTGATATCCATGAGAGGCCTCCCCTTCTCTGAGGAGAAAGGGAGGGGTGAATGGGGAGAGGGAGGGGGAGGGAAGAGGGAGGGACTAAGAAGAAAGGAGGGGAAGTTGCAATTAAGATGTAAAGCAAATAAATAATGAAATGAAAAAAGGGCACATGTATCTATCTCATTAATATGAAATTAAAAAAAAAAAAAACCAATAATGGAAAAAAAGATTCCCAGTGTGGGGGCTGGAGAGATGATGGCTCAGTGCCTGAGCACTTGTTCCTCTTGCATAGTGCCTGGATTTGATTTCAGCACCCACTGGTTGGAGCCAGCAGCTCCATTTCCAGGGGATCCCACGCCTTCTTCTGACCTCTACATGGTCTCATACATATGTACACATAGGCAAAACACTGATACATATATATATATATATATATATATATACACATATAAATAAAATCTTCTTTAAAAAGATTCCCAGGATCATAGGAGAATTTAAAATGTGGGGAGGGGTGTTCTATATCAAAGAGAAATAACAAGTAAACATGACATTCACAATCCATTTGCTCTTTTTTAGGGAAAGCAGCTCTAGAAACAGGCCAGCCAGGAACAGCATGCCTGGCAGTCATTTGACATGTGGTGCCCCAGTGCAGCGCCTCAGGGGCTGTGGCAGTGCTGAGGTATAGAAATCTTCATCCATGGAAGGGGCAGGCAGAAGTTCGGGAGTGAAGATCGGTGACATCTGCTCATTCAGGAAATAGCATCACAATAAATAAAAGCCTGCATATGTAACTGTGTATGTAACTCGCAGATGTACCTGGATCCAATGTCCCCTCTCATCGTCTCATGCAAACCAGTTTTCACTGTTATCCTGCTCTACTCCAGATAACTGCCCCCTTCCCATGAGTTCTGCCTCTAAACAGCCCTCCTACCACTGTACCTCTTATCAGGACAGCCCACGACACAAGACATAAAGGTGAGGAGAGGCAAAGTGGCCCTGTCCTGTCAAGGCTGCCTTCCTTGGTCACATGAACCACGCCCAAGCATTCCAACAGACATGGGTTTTTCCTGGGCAGGGTGTGGAGGAGGCTCTGGAGAGTACCTAGCAGAGTCCTCATTCTAGAACCTGCACTTGCACCTTGTGTCTGACTGGACCGGACAACTTTGGGGTGTATGTCCAGAGGTCCATTCACTCTTCCCTCCTGACTTTACTCTCCTCCAGGGATCCTAGATGCTGGAGGGCCACAGTTCCTCCCAGAGGTGGGAAGGTGAGGAGTGGTTGGCCCTGACTGCCACAGATTCCTCAGGTATTAGAAAACACAGTGCGACTCATACCTAAATAGCCTTTCTCCACACCCCTCCCCTTCTCAGCCTCCAAGTTCTGAGCAGTATCCATTACTGCAGTAGTGTGGTTTGTTGTGTGCTGGGAGCTGGGCCCCGTGGTGGCAGTGGCGCATTTAAAAGAGAGGCTCATGGGAAGTGATCAAGTCACAGGCACTGCCCTGGGAAGGAAATGGCACTGGTCTCCTGCAGTGGGCTCTTTGTGAATGGGGTGCTAGGAGACTATGTTCTCGTCCCCTTTTCTAATCCTCTGCCCTGTTGCGATGCAGCCATGGAGGCAGAGCAGAGTAAAAACAGAGCAGAGATCCTTAGCATTTGGGAGTCCAAATGCTAAGCAGAGGCCACTCACCCTGAGGCCCAATCTTGCCATCTGTCTCTTTGGGAGCTCTGTGACTTCAGCCTAGCCATCCAGCGGGAGAGCACGCTGCAGCAGAGGAGGCCGGAGGCATCTTCATCAGCGTCGTCATAAGCAGCTTCAGGGCTGACCTGCAGAATGACTTTGGATGGTTCCAGTGGCCAGGCTGTTGTGTTGAAAAGGAACTACCAACCTCAGAAGAGATGCAGCGGGTGAGAGAGCAGCAGGCAGCCCACACGCCCGTATCTGCCTCCACAGGTTTGAGCCAGGCATGGGAGCTATCCCAGAAGAGCTCTGGGTGCGTCTGCTCTTGATGCCAGGTGGGGCAGTGATGATCGAGCATGTCTACTCCACCTCCTAGCTGTGCTCATGCAGGGGTCCAAGCTTGCAGCTCTCATTGCACCTGGAGCCGTTAGAGACAGGAGAACCTGGAGGGTGAGATGGAGCTGGCATACCCAGGCACCCACAACTCGCAGACTGACTGACCAGCTGCCACCAGCAGATGAGTTCTGCATTGCCTTGGCATCCTGTTCCAGTCACTACCTTGTTCAATGTCTCTTTGCATAGTTCCTGCCATGCAGCCTTCCTTTCAACCCATCCTCTAGAACACTTGACTGACTCTATGAGACATGGCCTCATTAGATGCCCTGGCTGGTGGAATTCTGGAAGCCTGAAGTTGGGTGCCTTGGGATCCATTCTGACCCAGCCCAGTTAGCTGTGGCAGGCCGGAGAATGGAAGCAAGCTGCCATATGGTGACTGTAGATAGTCAAGCTTGTGGGAGCATCAGGAGTGTCAGGAGATGCTTGCACAGAGTGTAGAATGGTGGTATCAGAAGGAGGGGAAACTGGAGGACTGGGGTCCTGCATCTCAGCCAAGCCAGGCAAAGTCTTAATGTGGTTTCTCACGATAAACCAAGAGAACAATGAGGAAAAACAGGGAGACTCCAGAGCATACACACCTCACACCATCTTTGCTACTGAGATAGCAAAGAGGCAGGCCTGCATGCAAGGTGAGGTGAGGGCTCCTCTGAGGGCCACAGCCAGCTGGCTTGAACCCATAACTACTGGCACATGTTATCTCCATGTAATCAGAACCACAAAAAGCCACACGGCTGCTGCCACTGGCAATAAGCCATACTTTCACAGCTGTGGCACGCCAGAGCCCCACATCTGGTTTACTGATAAACAGCAATATCTGGAATTTCAAAGGTTTCTTGTTCTGGAATATGTCAGAAGGACACAGCACACAGTAAAACTTCATGAATATAATGGTTTGTTAAAAGCAGTTTACAATCCATAAATCAAAAGGATGGAGAGCAGGCCCAAGTGAAATACAAACAGAAACAGTGGTGTTATCTACATTTCAGACCATGGAAATGAGAACCAATCCTCCCAACCTCAGGTGCTTTGGCTCTGCTCCCTCAGTGCTAAGCTCAGAGGACTCAGAACCACATCTTGAACTAATCAAAAGCTCTCTTCAGTCTTTTAGTTGGCCAACCTAAGGCCACTTTGTGCACTATGAGACTGAGCAAGTAAGTACATGTTTGTCACTGAACACTGTAGATATGGAGTGTGAAGGGTGACTGCTGAAGGGCTGGGTGGGCACTTGAGTCATCTTTGTGAAGCATACAGAAATGTTATGTGTGTAACGTAACAGTTTACATTTGAATCACAGGATTCCCTCCCTTGTTCAGTAAAAGGGACAGGAAGGAACCTGCTATCTCAGAAGTGAGTGGCACACTCTGCTGGCTGGTTTGTCATCTGAGAGAAGGGAATCTCAGTTGAGACTCTGCCTCTAAGAGATGGTGCTGTAGCCGGCCTGCCTCTTTGCCTTCTAAAGCTGCAAGGAAACCTACAATCGAATGTTTTCTTTCTTTAAATTGCCTTGGTCACGTCTCTTCCCAGCAATAGAGAAATAACTAAGCCAAGCTACTCTTCTGCTTTGAGACAGAGTCTCACTGCACAGCCATGGCTGGTCTGGGATTCACTGTGTTGATTGTGCTGGCCTGCTGCAACACAGAGATCCACCTGCCTCTGCCTTGTGAGTGTTGGGATTGAAGGCATGTGCCACCATGACCTGTTTTTTTACTCTTGATGTCATTACCTTCTCTTACACCAATTCTAAAGGCTTAGTTACTTTATTTTATGTGTATATGTGTGTTCTTGAGTGTATGCATATATACCATGTATGCACAAGTGCCTGTGGAAGCCAGAAGAGGGCACTGAATTTCCTGGAAGCAGTTACAGGTTAGCTGTACAATGTGGATGCTGGGAATTGAGGGGTAGCAAGTACTCTTAACTGCTCATTTCTGCAGAACTTATTTCTTGGTTTATAAACATCATTTCCACCCCAAGTGGACAAGCCTCAGAGATGACAAGGCTCACAGAAAAAAATGGCAGACAAAGTGTGGGAATCTACAAAATTTCCTGTCAGAAAATAGGCAAATGCTAAACAGCATTGCACATACATGGAAAAAGCTGACTGAAGGGTTTCCCTCCCACCAAAGCCAGACAACATAGGCACAGAAGTATTCATTGGAAGGGCTAAGATGGCAGAATAGGGGGTTCCAGCCCTAACCCCCAACAGGATACTGATTTTTATAGCTACTCACTGACAAGAGCACTTTGTGGGAAGTCCCAGGACTGAGCAGAAGAAAATATCCAGAAACACACATACAAGAGGGTAAGGACAACATTTTACAGTTTCATGCCTCCCACATACAGAAACATACATACAAGAGGGTAAGGACAACATTTTACAAGTGTCATGCCTCCTCAAAGAGCCCTCTGGGTTGTGGTTTCACTCAAAGGGAGGTAGGTTCCCCAATATTGCAGGGCTTTGCAAGGGGCGCATTCTGCCTCACCCTAGAACTCTGAGAGACTAGTTGGAGGAGAGGAATGTACAGCATGAGTGCCAGATCTCAGTAGCTGCGTGCCGCAATGACCAGCATGGACTACAAAAAGCGCCTCCAGGACAGCTCACTTGCAGATCAGAACCCCCTCAGGGGAAGTACATCCCAGTGTGCTGTATGACCCCTGTGATGGTGACCATCTCAATAGCAGGTATGTATCATAGCCGAAGTTCCACTCTGCTGGGCTAGCAGAAGGTAGAAGAGTGCAGGGCACCACCCCAGGGGAAAAAAAAATAGGAAGCTCATTAAAGCAAACCTGCTTCGCAGGATGGAAACTAGGCTTACAGTTCCAAGAGCTCCTCCAAAAAGAAACAGGTGTGCCCAGAGGTCTGGGAGTCTCTCTGGGGCCTGGCTGTGATGGCTAAAGCCTTTCCAAGTCAGGTTAGTAAAGTCAGAAGGCAACCGCTTCTTAGGATACAAGACAGTGATTCAAGGCTTGAGAGAACACTTGACAAAGGTACAAGGTTGAGCTCCAGAGGCATAACCCAAGAAATGGAGAGCTGCAGATAGCCAGACAAGGCATTAAAAGAATCTTAAAGGAGCTCAGTGAGCTGCAAGAGAACACAGCAGACAACTGACCAGCCCATCCCAACACCTCCCTCAGCTATGAACTGCTGGCACTCAAGAAGGGGTTGGTCTTACAGATCCAAAGCTGCAGGATCTCCATGACAAAGGGCAACAACAGGATATCTGAGAGAAGTCCCGGTGAGGGTTCAGTATTGACAGTACAGGAGAAGCCAGAGGCCTCGAACCAGACCAATGACTCACGGCAATAAACATTTGCAAGAAAAGCTGTTTGGGCAAAAAGGTATCCTGTGTAACACCCTGAAGGTTCTAGGTCAAGATTTTTGCTTTGTGGGGGAGGTTCTAAGGGTGGAGGGTGGCTAAGGAGGGGTGCGGAAATGACTGTGATTGGAGTGTATGATGTGAAATTCACAAAGAATCAGTAAGTTAAAAACAAAATGAAATAAAAACCAACAAAAAACAAAAACCCAAAACAACAACAGAGGAAGAAAGGACCAGGGTCCCTAAAGCAGAAGACAACCAACAAGACAGCAGGAGTCTTACATAGGAAAAATTAACTTATTTTTCATTATTTTTGCAGTGCTGGTGACTGAAACCTGAGCTGAATGCAAGTGATTTGTTTGTTATCTAGAAAACCCTGCACATCCTGTATTCCTAGCCCCAATAATATGAAAAGCTTAACTTCTCTACCAAAAAAACCCCATGTGGGTGGATAAGAACAATCCTTCTCCCCAGCTTCCCCATGATCTGACAATCACTGTACCCAGGACTCACTTTAAAGTTAAGGACAGAAAGTGGAAAGAGAAAGAATGGGAAAGTCAGTCCACATAAATGGTAATAAAAATTAGGTGAACACACATCAAGATAAAAGGCTCAGGCTGGAGAGATGGCTCAGTGGCTAAGAGCACTGTCTGCTCTTCCAGAAGTCCTGAGTTCAATTTCCAGCAACCACATGGTGGCTCCCAAGCATCTATAATGAGATGTGGTACCTTCTGGCATGCAGGGATACATGGAGACAGAGCACTCATATACATAAAATAAATAAATAAATCTTAAAAAAGGTAAAGGCTTTGTCCTAAACTATCTCAAGCACCACATCCCCACCACCCTCGGTGCAGCCTCTATCAAAATCCAATGCCATTTCTTCCCACAGAAATAAAAACAAAAACCCCAAAAATTCATTTATAGCACAAAAGACCAGAAAGAGCCAAGTGATCTTGAAAAAAACAAAGCGAGGGTTTTACCTTCCTGATTTCAGACTTGTCACAATGACAATCATCAGAGCAGAATGGTCCTAACACAACAAACACACAAGAGGATCAAAGCAGGACCAATTCATACTTACACAGGGTGTAAAGAACAGACTAAGGGGAAAGTATTGAGTCTTCAACAAGCAGTACCGGGAAAACTGGCTATCTACATGCTAAGACACTAAAATTAGACTCTAAGCCACACATAAAAACCAACTCCCAGTGGATCAAAGACTTAAAGTAATCCTGACACTGTGAGTCTGGAAAACACAAGGAAAGGCTGTTTGACTCCGGTCTTGGCAATAGCTTTGGAATGAACCCCAAAGCACAGATAACAAATGAAAAAGTAAGTGGGATAACATGGAGCTAATAAGATTCCACAAGGAAACAATAATATAGTAAAACAGCCTTCAGGGGCTGGCAAGATAGCTTAATGCTTGCTGCCAAGGTCACCTGAGTTCAATCCCCAGTACCTACCTACATGGCAGAAGGGGGAACTGACTCCTTTGAGTTGTCCTCTGACCACCACCGCTATGGCACATGTATACCCCAAATAATAAATTGTAATAAGGGAGCTTTCAGGATGGGTTAAGGCATTTGCAAATCCTGTACCGTGTAGGGGGTTATTATCCAAAATACCGAACTCATACAACTAAACAAAAAACAAACATCAAACCCCCAAACTTTGTAAAAAGTGAGCAAAGGATCTAAATAAGCACAAGTATGCAAATCTTCCACATCGCTACTCATGAGGGGCATGCAAATCCAAATCATAATGAGGTATCACCTCACACGTGTCTGCACAGCTACTGCTAAAACAGCAGAGCATCACAGTGATAGAGGGTGTGAACAAAAGGGAGCCCTTGTACTGTGTGGGTGGGATGAAAATTGATACAGCCATCATGCAAAACAGTGGGGAAGTTCCTCAAAAAGCTAACAATAGGCACGCCATCGAGGACAATAAGCCCACTGCTGGAACTGAGGCTGGAGTGCCAGAGATGTGGCACTGTCATGTTCACTGCAGCAGCACCCACAAAGGCCTGAGTGCCCACAGATGGGCAAAATGGATACAGAACATGATCCAAACGCATGCTCAGTCTTGCCATTTGTGACCACACGGATGAGATGGCACCATACTGAGAGAAGTAAGCCAGATACAGACACAGTAGACCTCACCTTTCCATGAGCTCAAAACCAAATTCAACAGCAGAGTAGGCTGGTGCTTGTCAAGGGCTGGGGCCGTTGAGGTTCACAGCTAACAGCCGTGCCATGTACTTAAACACACCTGACATTTTAAGTGACTTCACCCACACCCAAGGCAGAGTACTAAGAGGTGGGAATGGACTTTGGAATATAGAAGATATGTACATGATCTTGATGGTGGTTGCATACTTTCCCCCAAACTCGTCAAACTCTACATACTGAAACTGTATAGCTGCCTCAAGGTCAATCAGTGTTAAAATAAGATGGAGAGATGGCTAAGCAGTTCAAGAACACAGCTGCTCTTCCAGATGACCCAGGTTTATGGCAGCAGCTCACAACACAGATGCAAGCAAAACACTATATGCATAAGTAAAACAGGCCATAGTTCCTTGGCCTACACTATGGTAGAATGGGGATCTAGGAGTCCATAGTGATCTCAAGTGGAGAAAAGGGTGCTGCCTCTTAATGTAGATAAGACTAAACACAAAATAGAAAATTCTCCTCTGTCCAATCTAGTCATCACAGAAGGCTAACCTATGTAGCTATTTCCTTCATTTGGACATAACATTTGGCTTTCTTGTATTCAACATGCTTTGTTATTTCAGGAAAGGTCACACGATAAAGGGAAGAGTCTGGTGATGAACCAACCAATTATGAACAATCTCACACAGCCCTGTGCCAGCAGCTTCAATGATAGACCCAAGCCAACTCCCCATTGAGAGACTCAGGCCAGCCTCAGAACTCAGTGGTGGTGACATACTACAGAAAATAGCTTAAAAGATGTTTATTTTTAAATAAAATTTACATCTTTATTTTACAGATGAAATTCACCATGATTGTTGTTGTTTGAGACAGGGTTTCTTTATATAGTCCTGGCTGTTGTGCAACTCATTATGAGGACCAGGCTGGCTGAGAACTCAGCCTCTACATCCAGAATGCTGGAATAAAAGGTGTGTGCCACCATGCCTAATTTATACTTTTTTTTTTTAAACAGGGTTTGTCTGTGCAGCCATAGCTGTCCTAGTACTTGCTCTGTAGACAGGCTGTCCTCAAACTAGTGATCTGCCTCTGCCTCGAGTACTGGAATCAAAGGTGTGAGCAACCTCTGCCCGGCTCTATGTGTTATATACATACATATATAACATTATGACATACATACATACCATACACACATTCAGACACAGACAGAGACACACACTTAGAATTGCTTGTCTGAGCCCCTTGCAGTACTTTTCATGGAGGTATAATACATTTTTTAAAGCACTTATTTTGTGGGGCCTGGCATGGTGATAGACACCTTTAATTCCACTGGGGGAGGGTGCACAGGTGGAACTCTTGAGTTAGAGGTTAGCCTAATCTACACATTGAATCCCAGGACAGCTAGGGTCACATAGAGATACTTTGTCGGGGGGGGGGGGGGGGGGGGGAGGTAGGAGTGAGGTGAGGGGAGTACAAAAAGACATACCAGGGGCTGGAGATCTAGCTTAGAGGTTGAGAGTGCTCGCTGTTCTTCTAAGAGGACCTCAGTTTGGTTCCCAGCACCCAAATTCGGCAGTTCACAACCACCTGGAACTCCAGCTCCAGGGCAGACCTCTTCTGGCCTCCAAAGGCATTCACACATGTCCATATACTCACACATAAAATTTAGAAAATATAAGTCAAAAAATAAACTTTTTGTGTGTGTGTGTGAAACTGAGGAGCTCAGGGTTCAAGCAGTGTTCTACTACAACTTGATCCTATCAACTTGATAGGATCCAGAATCATCTAGAAGGCAAACCTCTGGGAGGCACCATCCCATGGGCTGCTCTTGGACTTAAAAAGGAGGAAGTGGGCTGAGCACCTGCTCCATCTCTCTGTCTCCTGACTGCAGATGCCTCGAGCTCTTGCTGTATGATAGCCCACTCTGATGCGCCAACACAGTATGAGCCCCAGGCAACCCTTCCTTATGCTCCTCTTGTCAGCTATCTGTCATAGCACAAAAACAGTAGCAGGCACTGCTGGCCCACCTCAGGCTCAGTCCTCAGGGACCTGCATGGAGACCTGACTGATCTGTTCATCTGAACACACCATACAGTGACATGCTATTCAAAGCTAAAACAGAAGGAACGACTCACGCAGAATATCCCTCATATGTGCCTATCTGCCTGAAATGAGCACTCTGCACAGGACACTGTTGGGCATAAAAGCTCTGATTTAAAACCTTTCTACTTCTATTTAGTTGCTTTTTCAATAACAGAATGTCAGGGTTAATCAAGTCTAGCATTTGTGAGAGAAAGAACGCAAACATTTAAGGCTGTAAAATAAGGAAGACTCATGCTTCCAAGGAAGCATGCCTCCGAGGCTATTTTTCTTCCAGACTTCCACGGGCACTAATCCTTACTAAACACAATCATTTTATCTTTGTTCTTATCTCTCCCTTCTTCCTAACAAGTACTCAATACCTATCGGAAATTAGTGGGACTGTTGAGCAGAAGATATCAGAGTCTAAGTACCAGTTAGTTATAGTTACTTATAGCTTTTGAACTCTTCTTCTTTTTTTTTTTTTTTTAAGACAGGGTCTCTATTTGCGGTCTATCCTAGAACTCACTATGGAGACCAGGCTCAAACTCAGAGACTGCCTGCCTCTGTCTTCCAAGTGCTGAGATTAAAGGCATGTAGAACCATTCCTCACCCAGCTTTTGATTAAAAGCTTAAAATTTAACCAAAATTTTAGAACATAAAAAACCCATTAATTTATGATCTTGATCTTCCCCTCATGCCTTAATACCCCATTTTCTCTCCCCCTCTCCTTTGATCTGCTGTATACATACGTATACATTTGAAATACACAATATACACAATATAACCTTGCTCCAAAAACACTGGAAAATTATAGTATTTAAATCACAACAGAGCATGGCACAATTCCTCCTGCTCTTAGAGGCAGGACAGGCCTTTGAATTCATAAATTACATCTCTTGGTCAAATGTTCCCTATCCTTTGGCTACATTCTCAGGATGGCTTTGCCCTGTAAAGACTTGGATGCAAGGCCTGCCCTTTCTCTCAGCAGACTGGCTTCCTCAGCACTCTGGTGAGCCTGGGTGTGCTTCAGTAAAAAGTGGCTAATGAAGAGCTTCAGGCCTTCTCGCAACATTCCAAGCTTTGGGTTGTCAGACACTCTGAAAGAGAATTGGAGACACAGTCAGGGAGGGGCTTGTCTTCCAGATCTCAGTGCCTGGTACCTCAAGAAGCAAAAATCTACTTTTAGGCATTTGGTTTTTAGATGATGGGAAAAAGCTCAAGGTCTTGCATAAGATAGGATGAGTGCTCTGCTACTGAGATACCCCAACAGTGCACTTTATTTAAGAAAGTCTCTGTATTTTTAGGCAGAGACTTGCTATTCTGTCTAAGCACCAAACTCCTAGACTCAAAGAATCTTCCTTGGCTCAACCTTGAGAAAAGCTGTCATCTCAGGAATGTGTTATACCTGGCTTCTTTTTTTAAGGGTAGCCCAGAGTGGCCTCAAATTTGCAACCCTATTGCCCTGGTTTCTGAGGTGCTAGGATTACTGGCACACGTTGCCATAAATGGTCACACCCAGCTTATTTATCTAATTTATCTATCTCTCTACCCATTTACTTATTTATCTACCTATCTATTTATTTATTTGTGGGATTGGTTTGTTTTGTTTTTCCAACCCTGAGATAGGGTTTCTGAGTCCTGGCTGTTTTGGAACTTGCTCTGTAGACCAGGTTGGCCTCAAACTCAAGAAAATCACTTGCCTATGCGTCTCAAGGGCTGGGATTAAAGGTGTGTGCCACCACAGTTTAGAATTGTGAACTACAATGCCCAGCTTCCACCTAAGAACTTCCTGAAGACCAGGGAGGAGGCTTATTGGTAGAAGAAGCACACACTTAGCTTGGGCTCAAGTCCCAGCACTTCATTCGAAGAAAATGAAATGGCCCAAGAAACGACTCAACATGTCGACTTATTGTAAATCATTGTTCTGTATTAGGTAAGTCTTAACAGTTCTTCAATCTAGTGAACGGATACTATAACTTAGAATTAGGACTAAAACTATATACTAGGTATAAACCTGGCTTTCTGAACTAACAGCAGTGAGATGGGAGTAACCCCAGGCTGGCTCACACGGCCATCTCTGCCTTTTCCGATGTCTACTCAGGGAACACCGGCACATACCTTGAAAAAATTAAACCCAGATCTTCTTCTTCTGTTTCCATCAGCAGTGCAGTCAACACTCTCCGTAGAAAGAGGACTCTGGGTTTATCCAGCTCACTGAATTCAACTACCTAAGGGTCAGGAGATAGGAAAACATCATCATGATGGTATTTTACCATGATTTATGACCCTTCCTGCTCTCTGCAACATTGGCTGTCAGGAGCCTACTGCTGGCAACACAGAGTGCTGATGGCAGGCTGGGCTGGCTCCCAGACTGTGAACTACATGGTAATGGGGACCATAGCTACGGGGGATACACACTTCTAGTTTGTAGAGGACAAACACTTTGGGCTTTTCTTCCAAAATTTTGGGCATCTTTCTCTAAAACCTCCATCTGTTTTGACCTATGTCTGACCTCCATGACTTCTTAAATGGCATGATCACTTTTCCTTCTCTCCTATAGGCAGCTGCTGAGTTTTTACAAAATGCTAATAAAATTGCTCTCGATCTGAAAAAAAAAAAACAAAAAAAACAAAAAAAACAAAGTACTGTCCAGATAAACTTGAGCTATGCCCATAGTCTGCTTGCACATACAGGCAAAGGATATCAAAAAAGCCTGGGAACGAGGATAAACACCACATGTTCCTCCAGCAACGGTTCTGAGTTCAATTCCCAGCAACCACATGCTGGCTCACAACCATCTAGAATCTGATGCCCTCTTCTGGCATGCAGGCGTACATGCAGACAGAGCACTCATATATAAAATAAATAAAATCTTAAACGAAAAAGAATGGCTCCTTCTCCCTGGTTTGGTGTCACATGCCTGTAAACCCAGCACACAGGAAGGCAGAAGTAGGTGAATCTCTGCAAGCTGAAGGCCAGCCCTATCGCCCACAACTGGCTCCTGCCCCACTTCTTATACTCATAAGGAAGTTGTGAGCAGATACTTTGATGAAAAGCATGAAGGACAAATACACACAGGACATATGAGGCTGCACTGAAGACCAGCAATGTCACAGAAGAACTCTGAACTTAGCATCCTGACTCTCTGCTGTTTACCTCTTTTAGTCTAGCCAAAACCTCAGGATCTCTTAGGATACTGGCACACCCACCTTGAATCCTACCTACTGTGCCTAGACTTCACTGTCTTCTAAAGGCTTTGAAGGCTCCAAGTACAATGGTGGGGAACTACAATCCTATGGTATTTTGCAATGAAGATCTACAATTGAATCTTTACAAGAAGGAAAGTTTGTCCTAGCTAGTTTTATGTCAACATGACAAAACCTAGAGTCATCAGAGAGAAGGGAACCTCAATGAAGAAAATGTCTCCATAAAATGGGCTGCAGTGATTGCTCAGCCCATGGTGGGTGGGGCCATCTCTGGGCTGGTTGTCTTGGGTTCTATAAGAACACAGGCTGTGTTCCTCTAAGGCCTCTGTACCATCTCCCACTCCAGCTTCCTACCCTGACTTCCCTTGGTAGATAGACTGTTAAACAAACCCCTTCATCCCCAAGTTGCTTTTTGTCATTCTGTTTTTACTACAGCAAGAGTAACCCTGAAGACAGAGTCTGACTTTGCTCTATGTTCCCAGTGAGCTATGAGCAGTTCAGCACTGTATAACCAGGACCAGGATATTAACCTCACTTAATTATCAAAGAACCTGTAACTGGGGCTGATGAGATGGCTTAGTAGGTAAAGGCACTTGCCACCAAACCTGATGGCCTGAGTTGCTCCTCAGAACCCATGTGGTGGAAACAGATAACCAATCCCTGCTAGCTGTCTTGATGTTGGCACATGCAAGTCTACACACATAAACACAAACATATACATACACACACAAAAAAATAAATTTAAAGCAGAAAAAAAAAAAAAAAAACAACAAAAACAATCCAAACTCTGTAACTGGACACTAACTCTCCAAGTAAATTTACATCATGTGTTGACTGATATTTTCTGTGATGGCTATGATAATGAAAACACTTCATAGCTTGCGGTGTGTGTGTGTGTGCACATCTTTAATCCCAGCACTCAGAAGGCAGAGGATGGTGGAGCTCTGTGCTCAAGGTCACTCTGGTCTACAGAGAGAGTTCTAGGACAGCCAGGGCTACACAGAGAAACCCAGTCTTGAAAACCAAAAACAAACACTTCAGAAAATACACTTAAAAAAAATACACCAAATGAAAAGAATTATACTTTTCATAGGGAGCTGGCTCAGTGGTTAAGAGTACTGGATGCTCTTCCACAGGATCAAAGTTCAATTTCCAGCACTGACACAGCAGCTCACAACTCTCTGTAGCTCTAGTTCCAGGGGACCTGACACCCTTACACAAGACAAATGTAGGCAAAACACCAATGCAAATAAAAATAAAAAAATAAAAAGAATTATAGTTTTTTACTAATTTCTTGCGTTATACAAACCTTTAGGACAGAAAGTGGAAGTGATTTTGTCTTCAACAAGTGTGCCAGCAGATGAACCAGGTTTGAGAACTTAGTGCCTGGCAAATTTTCTAAGTCCCGAAATTTGTCCCAGATGCTGAACTGGAAAGTCATCTAGTTAACATTAAAGAAGAAAAAAGTTAAAATTCAAGAAACCAC
Organism: Psammomys obesus; assembly: GCF_907164565.1. NCBI lineage: Eukaryota > Metazoa > Chordata > Mammalia > Rodentia > Muridae > Psammomys > Psammomys obesus. The sequence goes on from NW_026592118.1 coordinate 8,867,799, forward strand.
TGGAGAGCTCATCTGGATGGTATTTTAAAGGTTCTTTACTTCTTAGTCACCCGTTGTCGATAAAGCAAACCAACAACTTCACTGTCCCTTCCTGACACCACCACAGAAGTCCCTTTTGGTTGTAGTTTTGTCCCACATTAACAAATGGCTTTGAAGAACGGCTGTTAGCAACCTACAGAAAAGACCAGTGCCCTGAAACACCGCAGAGGCACCCAGCCAGCTTGGCCAGTCTTTCCAGCTGTGACAGACAGGATGCCTCGGGCTGGAGCCTTGTCACCTTGCCCCACTAGTGCATCTTTTCTCCAATGTAGGCAGACATACTGGCGGTCTTTTAAATGACCTGGAATCGTCTTTCATGGCTGCAGAACTTGCTGGCCAGGAAAGCGTAGAAAGGGTTGTAGGTTTTCTCTTGCAGGCAGCAGTCCATGAGGATATGGACGATCTCTCTCTCCTGCTGGTCCTTCAGCCCAAGCCTGCAGACAGCAGCCAGAATAAGAACATATTCTTCCAATTGCTTTTTTTAACTTTTTGTTTATTCTTTGTGAATTTCACATCATGAACCCCAATCCCACTCATCTCCCCATCCCTTTGTACCTGCCCTCCACCCTTGCAACCTCTCCCGCAAAAGAAAAAAAAATAAGAGAATTAAAAAAAAAAAATGTGGTAGAAGCTGTAGTGTGTCACAGTGTGTCTTAGAGTATACCCTTTTGTCTACATATCTTTACCTACAAATGTTCATTGCAATGAGTCACTGGTCTGGTTCAAGGCCTCTGGCTTTTGCTACACTGTCAATACTGAATCCTCATGAGGACTCCTCTTAGCTATCCTGCTGTGTCATGGAGATCCTACAGCTTTGGATCTTTAAGACCGGCCCTTTCACACGCTTCAGCAGATCATAGATGGGGTGGGCCAACTCAAAAGCCTGGGTCTGGGCCTGGGAGGTAGCTGAGTCAGCCTGCCAGGTCTCCCGTGTCCATACCACCTAGGTGAGCTTTCCAGTACTGTCCTGGCTAGCTCATCCAATGCAGCAGCTGGCAAGGTTCAACAGGGCCAATTCTCCTGCCCTCACGTCCTCAGGGTGGGCTCACTTGTACCTTAGCCACCAGGGTCAGCTCTACTGTGAAGGGCAGGAGCAGCTCTCCCACCTGCCACAGGAGTGTGGCATGAAGGAGGTCTGCTTCAATTTTTATGGCAAAATCAATTCTTCCCTGCTGAGGAGTCTAGTGGAAAGGACTGAGTCCCTAAGCAGCACTGACTAGGGGACTCAGCGCTATCTACATTCAGCAAATGGTAAAGCCTCAGAAACATATGAAAATTCAAGGCTTCCATATCAACAAGGCCCAGTTCAGAAAAACCCAATCATCAGACTCGTGTTGTTTCTAAGTTTGAACCAGATAAAGGAAGGAGTTAACATTCAATTGTTTAGAAACACTTTGTAAAATTTATAGCTAATTACAGAAACTATATTGTAAGATTTATATTAAGAGTCAGAAAAACAGATAACAATTCCTGATGACCAACAGCCCTGACAGACTATCAGGTGGCTGGCTGCCTAACACTGCCAGCCAAGGTCTCAAATCTTGGCACTACACAGTGCTATTTACCAATGACACACTAGTATGGATCAATGTTGTACGAGGGTCACATGGGACTCAGAAGCCCAGGTCAGAGGACAATAACAGGACTCAGTTACTCAAATTATCCAAAAGCTAAAACCTAAATCAGCTTACTCCTGTTATGTCTATTACATAAAAGATCAAAGTTTTCACACCAATGCTTACTTCAACAGCTTTTCAAAAGCATCCAAGAAGTCTTCACTCGTCATTATAGTGCAGAATATGTTTCTCCTGACATCAGTGTTCATTCTCTGCTTTCTAGCAAGCTCCAGCATCTTGGAGCTAACCTGAAAAGAGAGAGATCAGTGCCCAGATCCTCCATGTCTTGATGGAAGCAGTCTCCTCAGAAACAGAACCTTGTTCTTTAGCATAGCTTGTTTCTAAACTTGAGTTTCCAAAGAGTACTACACACATTTGAGCACAATATGATTCTAAGTCATATATACATGCATGCATGTAAATGGCATGTCTGTATTCTTAGGCAATTCCTGCAAAGGGAGAAAAGCTCAGGGGGAGCCTTCTCGGGAGATGGATTAGATCTATGCATCAGACGAAGACCAAGTTCATACAAGCTGATGCCAGAGCCTGGGAGCCACAACTACAAAGTGAAATGAGTCCCTGGACAAGAAGGAAATTGGAATCACAATTTGAATCCACAGTAGGGACTAGAACCTCTACCTCCTGGGAACAGCATGTGCACGAGTTCCAACAACAGCTCTTCTCAAACAAGTTTCATTTTCACACCTCTGTCATTCCATTCAATTTTAGGTCTTGTCTAAACTAGGTTTGGAACTTATAAAAATTCTTAAGAAGTAGAGTAACAGAATTAATCACAGGCTGACATGAGCTACTTTTATGAAGCCTCATACTAAGCCTGTGTGGTACATTTCAAGAATGCTCAGAATTAACAGGGAGCAACTTCAGGCAGAACAGACTTCTGACACAGTAGGAGCCCATGGCCAGGCAGCCAACAGGGATCTTCATACCGTTCCTGCAAGTGGCTTCTGCAGGTGTGTGTGATGACTGTTGTCAATCATTGGGGTTCCACTCCATGCAGACCCCACAATCCACCAGCGACCAGTCTGTTCTGCATTCAAGATGCCATCCCAGGAGATTCGAAGCTGAGTCTCAGAACCGGAGCCAGCACTACGTACCTGATTTAAAAAAAAAAAAAAAAAAAAGGCGTTGTGAAGTGCTTTAGCTGGTTCACACTTCGCACTTCTGTCATGCTTTGTTGGACAATGGCAGGTTTGGTTATATGACTATAGCAATGAATCATGGACAACTGGGACAGTGAGCTTGTTTGGAAAAGTGCCAGAAAGAGCCACCAACTCTCAGTGTTCTGTGTGTTAAGTCTGTGGGCCCACCATCCAAATGTGTGTGACTTGGGCTCTGCATCAATGACTATGTGACTACAGATTCAGAATGATTATGGTGAACATCTCATGCTGACTGGCAAGACAACAGGTTGAACATTTGAGGAGAGCCACCTGTTTCCAGGTGGGACCTCCTGGTTTTCTGAGTACCCACAGAGAAAGCTATCACATAGCCTGAGTTTAGTACCTTGGGAGACTCATACTGAACAGTCAACCAACTTGATGATTCCTGTGCATGAAGGTTCCACAATCTCACTACAAATATACAGGGTTTTTTTTTTCCCTCTCAATTTCTCTCTCTTCAAGACAGGTTTCTCTGTGTAGCACTGGCTGTCCTGGAACTCACTCTGTAGACCAGGCTGGCCTCGAACTCAGAGATCTGCCTGCCTCTGCCTTCTGAGTGCTGGCTTAGAGGTATGCTTCACCACCACTGCTTGGCCAAATGTACAGTTTCTAAGATTTATGCTGAATGTAGCCTCATTGTCACAATGAGTCCCTAATGGCAGGGAGGTTCAGGACAAACTAGAATACGGTATCACTCACCAGAGCTCTCTGTAACTTCCTTAGTTTCTCCACAGGCTCAGGATCGTAGCCAGGGATTTTACGCATGTCATTGTTCTTTAGAGCCAGCATCGTCTCCAACATAAACCGTACCTTAAGGGAAAAGAAAAACCACCCAAACTCATCATCAGTAGTCACTGATGATTCAACTTGGCAAGAAATACCTCACAGCTGAAGCAGAGGGCCACTACTGAAGAAAACACTGACAGCCTGGAGGCAGTCTGCCCCACCTTCAATACTTCATTTTGTGATGCAGTATTATAAAAACCATCCAGAGGCCTTCCCTCCTCCACCCCACAACCCCAGCCCTGGTATGAGGGTAGTTATCTCGATGCCAAATTGACTCTTCAGAAGCAGGCACCCCCCCCTCCAGCCTCAGATCTCCTGCATGTCTCGCAGGGTGATCCTAAACTCCCATCCAAAAGTTGCTCACTTCTGACTGCCAAGGCTACACCACTGCCACCACATTCACAAACGCTACTTTTTTTTTTTCAAGATTCCTGAAGCTTTTCCCCTGCTCTGGCCACCTTCCATCATTCTACACTGGGGTCAAGTGGCCAAATAAGAAGAACATCTGCCAATGAACTATCTACTATGATCTTCCTCTATCCCCACCCCCCAAAAAACCAAAACCAAAACCATGTGAGGCTTCAGACCTGTCCTAGCTTCTTTCTGGCCAAGGCCCCAGGCTCCCACACTACAGCTCTTCAATAGCTCACACTTTGCTTTCTCCCTAAGTGAGCTCTCCTAACCTCAGGTGAGGTGGGACCTGCGAGTCCATTTTACAGATGGGAAATCAGCTGGTTAGACCAAGCCTCTGCTGCTCAGAAGCAGTGCCACACATCTGACCCAGGCTGACACCCAAGCCTGTAGACAGCCTCTTGGGAAACAGGTTCTGAAAGGGCAAACAAATTCATTACAATCATAAAATATGAAACAAATTCAAGCAGGAGATGGTGGTAAATATCCATAACTCCAGCACTCGAAGAGGATCAGGTCAGTCTGGGCTATATAGTGGGATTCCATCTCAAAAATCCAAGGAAACAAAAACAAACCCCTCAAAACCAATGTCAGTTTGCAGACTAAAGACAAAGCCGCTGTACATATAAGGCAGAAGAGTACAAAGAGCACTGGGGCTTGGAGACTACACTGTTCAGCCAGATACTCATTTGTGTTCTGTCACTCTGTGCTTCAGCAGGTCAAGTGGCACTCCTACCCTGTTCTGGTCCTGAAACTTGCTGCCTGCCCCACTGGCCTTGGCCTGGGCTTCTGTGATCAGCTCCTTAAGCGACAAAGCGTCATCTTTTCTCAATGAAAAGCCCACATTTTTCAGCATCAACAGGATCAGCTCAATGTCTTTTTCCGTAAAAGTTCCAACAAGCTTCTTCAAAATGTCAAAGATGAGGAGAGACTGTACCACGTGGAAGTTGTACAAATGGGCAATCATGGTAAAGAGGTTGTCCAGTTCTTTCCCCTCACCTCCATCTTTATAGACATCATCAAACTTCTTTACCACAGCCTCAAGGAAGCAAGCACCAACCTGAAGGAGATGGAAAAAATGTCATCATGTCACTCTGGGATCCTGCCTGTCAACCCGCATGAATACCTGCAAAGCACAACATGAACACAGGTGGGGTAAGAACTCCAACAGGGGAGGTGGGGACTAAGAATGTAGGCTTCAGAAGAGCGGGCTTCCATACGGATGAGAAGTCTAAATAACAAACAGTACTGAGTGCTGGCCTTGGCATACAAATCTTCTCTCTAAAGCTACTCTCATTACTTTGGAATCAACAACAAAGTGTTTTTCAGCCAGATGTCAGGGCTCCCCGGAAAATTTTCTTTTAAAAAATGTGCCAGTACCTGCTTCCCACCTGGTGATCTGAGTTTGATGCCAGAATCCACATAAAGATGATAGTACCAGGCCAAGAACGAGCAGAAGCCTGATGAAGCTGGGCAAGATGACTATGACAATGTCCTCTTGCTGTTTTGAAACATTCTATTTACAATCCCTAAGTGTGTGTTGGGGAGGAGGAAGGGCAGGACCTGAACCTATGGTGGTTCTGAACAACGGCAATGAAACCTGATGGCAGAAATAATAGTGACTGAGCCTCCTGCTGGTACCACTATCCTGTGACTATTTCTCTTGCAGGACATCCAGCTGGGAGATGAGTAAGGTAACTGTGATAGATGGAATGAGAGGGCAGGGGTCACTAGGTGTGACTCCCAGTATATGGTCTAGGTCTCCAGGAACTAGGCAAGGGTAAGTAGGTGCGGCAGCCAGTCAAAATCTGGTTCAATGTCAGTGGATTTAAGCTAAAATTCATATTAGGTTTGACATACAGACACAGGATGACTGATGAAATCCAAAGACAGCTCAGAGTATAATGAGCAAGTACACATGATTGCTACATTGCAAAATGAAGCTGAAGAATCCAGAAAGACACAACAGACTGGCAATACTAATTTCTGGAAGCCAAAACTAAAGGCCTGAGGCTTGATTCCCAGTTTCAGTTTTCTCACTTTAGAGATACCTAATATCACCCTCTCCTCGGAGGACATCATCTTATGCTCATGTACAATGTTAACACAGTCAGGATGCTTCAGAGCAAGAAACACTGAGATGCCAACTCAGGTATGTTTTCAGCACACAGGTCCAAAGATGAAACAGGCCAAAATTTAAATTCTATTACATCTTTAAAATTAAACATACTAGCATAACTTAAATAAAAATCATGTTGTTAACACTGATTCTGATATGTGGATTTCAGTACAAATTTGCAAAGGCACACAGTAGCTTAGAACACCTTTAACATTTTTTTCCTTCCGTGAGTTCCTGGGAGGGTTTCTCAGCAGAGTTTAATGGAAACCAGCATCCTGAGAGTGTAGTGTTTCTGGCACAAGCTTTAGTGGATGCCATTAGCTAAAGTACTATAATGACTTCCCCTTGAACAAGTCATTTCACTGTCCTTTATGCTATTAGCAAAGGTTTAAATGGGAAGTAGGACCAATAATTTCAGATTTTTAAATCAAGTAAATTCCTGATATGCTGTGGTGGTCACATCTATGACTTTTAAAATAACTCACTGAAATGCTGTTTGCACTAAAATCACTTTGATTAAGTCTGCTGAACTGTCTCAGTGTGCTCTAGGATGGGGGAGGTGCCACAGCAGCCACAGAACAGTGTCAATTACTGTGATTATGGGGCACCAGGAAAGCTGTCCAGGGCACCCATTACGCTTTGTAATGGCAAGAAAATGGACTCAAGACATTCACATGTGAAAATAAGCATGGTTCTTGTGTGGATGGGGAACACCACAGAAACACAAGTCCTAAGAAAGCAAGGGCAGATCTTGCACAGCAGGGCTTCTGAGGTAGTTAGGTCACTCTCTCCTCTGTCCTTAGCTCCCAAGGCCTTTCACTTTTTAACCTCACTGACTCCATGATGGAGTATCATTCCAAAGTTCGGGTATGGAAAAAGGCACAGATGTACCTCTATTCCAACTGTGTGGTGAAGGATGCTGACTAAGAGAACATGCTCCATCATCAGTCTGCTGGGCATGGCTGAGGAAGTGACACAGGCATCCATGAGGGTAGCTGTCAGGGTGTCATTCATGTGCTTCCTGCTGTGGGCCATGTATAGCTCCTCTAGCTGTCCACTTATAGAAGCCATGTTTGGCTCACTCAACCTGCAATAGAGGATGAGCAGAGTGTTACTGATAAATTCTATTTCATGTAGATTTCTGACCCAGAAACCATCTTGACTTTGCCACAAAAACCTGCTCATAACACACTCTAGAATCCTGAAGTAATATAACTGTCTTTTAGCAGAGCCCAGCCACTGAAACATACCCTGGGATCCTCTCTAAGTGCGTGCATTTGCCCATAGGTAGCCTGATCGAATACCCCCCCCCGCCCCCAGACAGCGATCATTCCCAGGTGGGTAAGTTAAAGGGAAAAAAAAAAAAAAAAAAAAAAAAAAAATGAAGCTAGGCCCGGTGGCCCACGCCTGTAGGCCCAGTACTTTGGGGAGGCAGAGGCAGGCAGATCTCTGTGTGATCAAGGTCAGCCTGGTCTACAAATCGTATCCAGGACAGCCAAGGCTACACAAAAAAAACTCATCTTCAAACAAACAAACAAACAAACAAACCCAACAAAACAAATATGCAAACAAAAGAAAAAAACATGAAATTATTCATCTCTTAGATGACACAAACACATTCAGTTCCTATGTACCTGTGCTTAATACTGAATCTGCTGTAAAACAACAGGTAAAAGTCATATTACAGGATATTATGGGCTTTAATAAAAAAGAATTAAAAATCAGAGGAGGAAAGAGGGGGTGTGACAGGGCTGGCCTGAGAGCTTGTATGACAGAACAGCCATGCTCCTTTGATAGTGGTAGCAGTCACCCAAATCTTCATGCAACAAAACTGCATAGAATCAGTCTCAATCTCTCTTGTAAAACTGATGAGACCTGAAAAAATTGTGGGCACTATGTGTCAGTTACCTTTGAGAAACAGTATAATGTATCCAAAACTGGTCTCAAACTCTCTATGTAGGAAAGGATGATCTTGAACTTCTGATCCTCCTACATCTACCTTCTGGGAACTTTGATTACAGGGATTATAGGCAAGTATCACCATTCCTGGTTTATGTAGTTTGGTAAGCTAGGAAGGACTTCAGGCTTTGTGTATGTTAGATTAGTACTCTACCAACTTAGCCACATCTGCAGCTCTCTCTCTGTTTTGTTTTGTAGTCTAGCCTGGGAATGATCCCTTTAAGGACCTCCCCACACTGTCTTTGTAACAATAAATGATCTATAATAACAAGTTAAGCAACAAAAGAACAACACATATTTGAAATATGACAAAATCAGATGAGGTGCAGGACAGTGGCATCTTAATAGGGCTTGGAAGAGGGATCTGAATGAGGGACATGAAAGAAGTGGGAGAAGGGCTTTAGATAAGGGATTCCAATTTATTTGTTAAGACTAAAGTGCCTGGGCTGGAGATAGGTCAGCAGTTAAGAGCAGTGTTTTCAAACATGGTAAAGGCAGTATCAAACAGCTGAACATCCTACCTCTTCAAGGTTAGGTCCAGTTATCTCACATTAAGAACAAGGATCAAAAACCTGGTCTAGTCCTAGCACTCATCATTTGCTCTTCAGATAGTTTCTATAGTTAAGTGATAGTGTGTCATAATTCTGCAAGGTTACCTGTTAATTAGGCCTTTAACATGTTTCTTCAGTCGTTCTAGCTCTTCCTTCTTGTGGACATCCACTGTCTCCTCGCCCCTCAACCGAGGTGGGATGTACTTTTCACCACTTTCAACGCAGTGACTCTCCTTGAAGACAGGAAAAAAATTGCAAAACAAAAACTACAGTGGCAAAAAAACAGTATTTTTCTTCGTTATTTACTCCAAATACAAACCTCATGCGCACTTGGGACAGCTATCTTTTTTTTTTTTTTTTTTTTTTCCCGGGGCAGCCCTCACAGAGTGCTGGGATTACAGTTGTGCGCCACTGTGCCCGGCTTGGGGTGGCTATCATTACAGGATATTGCTATTTAACGACGTGAAGCTCTATGAATGCCTAGAATGGCCTCGGCTGGCCTGTCCCTCAGCAGGCTGTGGCTGCCAGTGTGTCAGTGCTAATACTGTTCTGTGCCCTGCCCCCTCAACCCATTCGGAATGACAACCCAGGGACCCTACAAATGATTTCATACCTGATGTTCTGCGTCATCTTCCGAAGAACTTTCGCTCTTCTCCACGACTTCTGCAAAGCGTACTCTCTTCTTCCCTTTACTCTTTCTTGTCCCACCTTCTGCTTCTTCCCTTTCCGAGTTTACATCCTCCTGATCCTCCCGCTGCTCTTGCGAGTCCGAGTCCTCTTCATTTTCCTCGGAACTGCTCTCTAGGTCACTCTCCAAGAGTGTCTGTCCAGTTTCTACCTTTTCTTCCTCCTCTTCCTCGCTGCTTTCGTACAGGCCGCCGCTTTTCCCACATTCCAGAGCCCCCAGGATGTAGTCCAGCCCGTCGCGAGCGAAGCTGAGCGGCACAGAGCTACCATCGCCCTTCTTCTTGCGCTTGTTCAGGCCGAGACATCGCTCCAGCTTTCGGATCTCTCGGTCCTCCTCCTCGTTGGCCGCTAGGAGGGCCCGCTTCCGGGAGGCGGCGGTGGCAGGACCGGGCTTTCCGGGAGCACCTTTTGCTTTGGCTTGAGTTGAAGTCTCCGTGGCCTTGGAAGAGGAAGACTTGGCCTCAGCCTGGGTCGCCGAGGCTTTGATGTTAGAGGAGGAAGCCTTGGCTTTGGCGGGGGTCGCGGTGGCCTTGGCGGAGGCCGGTCGCTTCTCAGTGGGCAGCGGACGGCTACCGTTAACGGCACTTCCCTCTTGGCCCCCTGACTCAGAGCCCACGGTCCTCTGGAGGCGCCGCGCTTTCCTCAAGTGTCGCTTCTCCTTACGAAGCTCTTTGCGGCTCTTTCGCCCACCCGGCCGGGAGCGCGCCACAGCGCCGCGGCCTTCACAGGCATCGCTCTCGGAGGTAGTCCGCACGAAGTCCTCCACCGCAAGCCGCAACCGTTTCAGCGGCCCCTGCCCGCCGCCCGGACCGCGGTGGCTGCTGGCACGCTTCGTGTGAGCCATGCGCCGGAGCGATCCACCACGGCCGGCAGCTCCCATGCGTACAGATGCCGCTAACTTCCGGGATGTTCTGCTGCATCACTTCCGTCAGGGGCGGGACTTCCGGACGAGTGTTTGGGATAGGAGGGAGATGCCCTCTGCTGGTCGGAGGGCCGAAGTCACAGACGCTTTGAAAGCTGAGTCCTTTGAAAGCTGAAGCCCTGTACTTTGTGTTGGGGTGCGCTGCGGAAGTCACCTAGGTAACATAACGGCCCTTTGCACACATCCTTGCATTTCCGTGCATTCATGTGTACCAAAGGAGGGGAGTAAATGCTATTTCTCAGTGTATCTTTTTTCTTTCCCCCTTTGAGACAGTTTCTCAGGCTGTACTCCCAAGCTGAGTCTCTCGAGTAGCTAGGACTCCAGGCCCACAGCATTGCACCTGACTAGTTATTTCCAACATTTTTCTATTAGAAGTGATACTGTAATAAATATCTTTGAATATATAGTATTTTATATTTTGAGGAGCAGAACCTGAGGGCCATATTCTAAGAAGAGTGATTTCTCAGGTAAATATGTCTTTTTGTTGTAGCCTGCTGTTTGAGACAAAGTTGCAGCCATCTTTGTATTCAGCTTCCATTTTATTTCTAAAGTGAAATTAAGTTCAAAATTTTAAACTTTTCAACGTTGCTTCCTGGAAGCAGTTGTTCAGAGCTGGACTTAGAATCCAATAGTGTCATAACTCATACTTTGTTATCTATTCACTTGGCTATACTCTGGTTTCACCCTTCTTATCTACACACGTGGCTATATTTTGGATGTACTCTAGAAGACCCTAAGCCCTGCCTCCCTTACCTCACTTAGGACCAATCAGCTTAAAGGTTAGCTTATAATACTTTGTCTACTTAGCCAAAAAACTTAATATTGCTTAGTACAGTTAGCCAAAATGTGTTACTGCCCTCCCCATGTCCTTTGCATTTGGTTCTTTCTATAAAAACTCTGCTATGAGAACTTGTAGATGCCACAGTTATGCTCCCAATTCCTTGCTGTGGCCATGATTGATCAACTTGGAAAAAACATTCCAATAAACCATCCATCTCTAACTGAGACTGGAGTCTGAGTGGTTTGTGTGGCTATTTTTACACTACAACACTTTTGTAAAATGATTGTGATGGCACTGCTAACCTTAAAAGGGTGAATGAAGATTAGATGAGATAATAGGTGCAGAGAGCTTAGAACAATGCTGACCCATGCTGCATACATGTCTATAGAGTCGTGAGCAGACTAGGTCATTACTGTTAGCAGTGGTGCAGCTCCGGTTTGAGCTGCACAATTTGTGAATATAGAGACAATGCAGCCTCAGTGTCTTCACCAGTGTTGTCAAGGAAGGAAAGTAAGTCCTGTAGAATTCCATGGGATCCCAAGAGAATGCCTTGAAGGGAGATGGGGAAAGGGTGCTGACTAGAGCAGGAGGATAGCACCCCTCTGGAAAAGGACGCAGTGCCTGTGTGACGGTTGCTACACTGGTTGACTTTTTGTAAACTTGACACAAGCCAGGGTCATCTGGGTAGAGGGAACTTCAGTTGAGAACGTCTTCATTAGACTAGCCTGTAGACAAAGCTTTGAGGCATTTTCTTGGTTAATTATTGGTGTAGGAGGGTTCAGCCCACTGTGAGTGGTGCCACTCCAGCCCAAGTAACCAGGGGCAGGTATAGAAAGTACAGGTGTTGTGGAGTTTGTGACTCCTGGATTCAATCAAATATATATAATTAAAAGATTTCTTGATTAGCTGCTAGCAGGATGACCAATCTCTGAGCCAAATTTGAGGTTGCTGTGAAGAAGGAGTGTGGGGAGAGATTTTTAAAGTTGAAAGCCACAAGAAGACCCTCAGTGTCTATATAAGTAAGCAAAAAAAAAAAAAAAAAAAAAAAAAAAACAAACCCTGTTCTGTTCTGTCAAGTTAAGTGGTTAAGGCAACTCAAAATTGTCTTTATGTATCTGTGTAAGCAAGTTACAGAAGAAAAAAAACCAAAAAGCAAAAACAAACAAACAAAACAACAAAACCAGTCATATCATAACAAATAGATGGTCATAGCTATACATTTTTTGGGTGGGTGTATGTGAGGGGGTTACTGAGTCAGTTACTGGGAACTTATCTTCCAGGGACTGGAGTTAGAGACAAATGGCTAGTGTGTGACAAGATGGATGCCTGGAATAAAATGGAGTTTCTTTAGCCATCATATAGAAATGGTAATTGAACAAAGCCTGGGGGAGATCTAGCAAACATTGTTCCTCTACTGTTTCTGCTTCAGTTCCTACCTTCAGGTTCCTGATTTGAGTTCTTGCCCTGATTTTCTTCAAAGATGGACTTGATGTGGAAGTGTAAGCCAAATAAGCCCTTTCCTCCCCAACTGCTTTTTGGTCATGGTGTTCATCACAGTTACAGAAAGCAAACTATGATGGTTACTCTTCAGTGTCAACCTCACTAGGGTTACAATCACCTGAGACACTGAGGCTCCTTTTCTGTTTGTCATTTGGGGAATATCCAGAGGTTTAACAGAGAAGAAAATACCCATCCCAGATGTGGTTTACATTATCTCATGGGCAGGGTCCAGATGTAATGAAAAGGAAAAGGAGAAAACCAGGGAACCCTGGAGTTGTCCTCTCTGCTACCTGGGCAGTTGCCATGTAAACACTCTACAACGCATGTTCATGTTGACATCATCTGAACCAATCTTTCAGGGCTTTCCTGCCATGACGGACAGAGACCCTCTGGATGATCCAAAATAAGTGTGTTCTCTATAACTTCCTTCTGTCAGGCATTCTGCCATAGAGACACAACAGCCATGAATAAAGCCTGTTGAGAGACAGATGGAGGGTCTGTCTAAAAGAGATGTCCTGGCTAGTTTTCTGTCAACTTGATGCAAGCCAAGTCATCTGAAAGGAGGGAACCTCAACTAAAAAACTGCCTCCATAAGACCCAGCTGTGGGGTCTTTGCTTCTTCCTTCCTTCCTTCCTTCCTTCCTTCCTTCCTTCCTTCCTTCCTTCCTTCCTTCCTTCCTTGGACACAGGATTTCTCTGTGTAGCCTTGGCTGTCCTGAACTCACTTTGTAGACCAGGCTGGTCTCGAACTCACAGTCATCCATCTGCCTATACCTCACGGATTCTGGGTTTACAAGTATGTGCCGATGTGTCCAGCTGGGTATTTTCTTAATTAGTGGTTAATGGGTCCAGTCCATTGTGGGTGGTGGTATTCCTGGGGTGGTTCTGTAAGAAAGCAGGTTAAGCAAGCCAAGAAGAGTGCGCCAGGAAGCAGCCTTTCCCTATGGCCTCTGCATCAGCTCCTGCCTCCAAGTTCCAGCCCTGCTTGAATTCTGTCCTGACTTTCTTCAGTGGTGGACTATTAGGATGTGGAAAGTGGACTCCTGTGGTTCTGAGTCTCCCAGGAGGCCTGCATGCTGCCAGGTTGGAAGTGCTTACTTCTCCCTCAGGGAAGTTCGAGGGCCATTGACTTCCAATCGGGAAAAGGGTAAAGTGCAGGGTCAAAGGTTCCACCTCTCCCAGGAATCCTAGACTCTGGGCTGAGAAGGATGGGACACAGACCTGAGATCCATGCCAGAAGATCTCTGGTTCAGCCTGAAATGCATGAGAAAAGATTTTTCTGCAGTAAGTGTTACTGCTCTTTTTACTGGGCTGCCGGCACCAGGCCAGGTGGCAGAGGGGAGTTCAGGACTCAGAAGTCCAAGCAGGCAGCAATGAGGGCCCAGCCTGACTCTGGTGAGTCTGTGGCTGCTTTGGGAACAGCTGGCCACTTGCTCCAGCACATGGGCACTGTAGTAGGTAGAGCATCTCGAGAAAAATAGTGGCCTGCTCACAGCTCTAGCAGTGACCAAGACATTCTTTGTTGAGGAGGGGAGCCCTTCTTTTCCCCAGAATAAATGACAAGTAGATGGCACTAGCCGGTTTATGTCGTATGAAACAGGGGCTTATAAGCCTTGGGCAGTGGGAGGGGTTTTGAGGATGAGTGCATGTGACTGGGACTAGGATGCTGCAATGCTCTATTTGTGTGGGGAAAGATAACACGAGACAAGCTCATGTGAGAAGACCTGTAACGCTGAGTGGCCACCTGTAACCTTGGGGGCCATATCATATGATCCTGAGGCAGGCACAGAAAACAGTGAGAGAGCTTTGTCCCACACCATTTGTTCTCAGGATGAGATTTTAAGTCTCAAATGTGAGACCTCCGGTGTTTGAACATGCTCCAATCTTGCTAGTCCCATGCCAATTCTTCTGTAGGCATGGTGTACGAGCCCAACAGATTCCAAATAATACTTTTTCTTCCCAACTTGCTTTTGGTCATGGTATTTTATCATAGCAATAGTAACCCTAACTAAGACAAGGGGCATGGGGCCCCCATCTGAAGAAATTACATGAGGGCATGTTCAGAGGAGTTAGATGGAAGTTCTGTATAAAGGATAGTGGCTCTGCTTGGAGAAGTTAGAGGAGGACTTTCCTGTGATGAGGACCACAGTTGTGGGGAGTGTCGAGATGCGTCTTTTGGAGGCCCATAGAGAATGGAGAGTGAAGTGTCAGTGACTCCAAAGGCTCCTCGAAAGATCCTGACACATTGCACACAGTGTTGAGTCCTAGCACACTAGTGAAGTCTCAAAATCTAAGGCTAGCATTGTGACTGCTTCCCCCTCTTTACAGGTGTCTTCTAAGATGACCTTGCTCCCATCCCCCACATTTCCCTATAGTTGTACCAACCTGATTGATTATTATTGGTGCTTCAAGCTAGCATGGATGGTTTGATTGATCTTTCAGTCATTTAAAGGCTTTTACATTGGACAATAAAGTTAGATCTGCACCTTGAGTCCGTTCTCTGGAGTCTGATTCCTGGGATTCTGCATGGATCTGTTGCCACTCACCCCCTCTCCCCAGTTCCTGATCCCCACACAGCGATGGGCATTCTGGTTCCAGTGTCTTTGCATCATGAGGTATCACTTTAAACATTGCTCTTTCTTATGGGGTCGAGCTAGCTCTGTGGTGCCACCTGGCTTCTTGGAGGAGGAGGATGGAAGGTTCTGGAGAAGGGTGTAGAGAATAACGGAGAAGGCTGGAACATTCTTTTGCAAAGGACAGATATAGGCCAGTTTTGAAAGAGGTTTTCCCGACACTGTAAGGTGTTGAGAGGGTTTTCATGGACAATGTGTTGGGTTAGCTTTGTGTCAGGGAACAGTGAGAATCACTTGGCTGCAGTGGAGAGAGGCAGGCACTGGGCAGGAGGAATACACGACTGGGGCCAGAGCACCTGTCTCCCTTGGCCACCCCTCTGCTTCAGCACTCAGTCTCTAATCTACAGTATCATGTATAAAGTAGGATTGGCACGAAAGACGAATCCCTCTGAGTCTTGGAGCCCCAGCCTGTGTTGGGCAGGTATGACCAACCTCTGCTTTGCCCATCCTTAGTCTTCCAGGCGCTCCAGGAGGGTGTCTCACTCCATGCCTCCACATGTGTGAAAGAGGCTCTACCAGCAGTCCTGCTGCTATTCTTTGTGTTGGCTGTCTCCATGCCAGTCTTCAAAGAGGAAAGCTCAGATTCGGTCTTGCTCTACTTCTGCAGTGCAGCCCTCCGACTCCTGGAACATAAGGGCCGTTCCAATGTTTACTGAGCAAATGAATAATGGAAGGAGAAAGAAAGAAGGAAGGAAGGAAAAGGAAGTGTACTGACTAGTTTTATGTCAACCTGACACAAGCTAGAATCATCAGAGAGGAGAGAACTTTAATTGAGAAAATGCCTCCATGAGATGTGGCTGAAAGTCAGTTTCTTTCTTTTTTTTTTGAAAGTCAGTTTCTTAGTGATTGATGCAGAAAGGCCTAGCTCAGGACTCCTGAGCTGGTGGTCCTGTGTTCTACAAGAACGCAGGCTGATGAGGCATTGAGGAGCAAGCCAGTTAGCAGCATATCTCATGGCCTCTGCATCAGCAACTTCCATCAAGTTCTGCCCTGTGTGCGTTCCTTCTCTCACAGCTTTTGATAATATGAAACTGTGAGAGAAATGAACTCTTTCCCCCTGGTTGTGCTTTGAATGAAAATGTCCGCCATAAACTCATAGGAAGTGGCATTATTGAAGGTGTGGTCTGATTGGAGTAGGTGTGGCCCTATTGGAAGAAGTGTGGGGGATGGGGGGGAGTGGGCTTTAAGGTTTCAGAAGCACAAATCAGGCACAGTGTCTTTCTTTCTTCCGCTGCTGATGATCAGGATGTAGAACTCTCAGATGCTTCCCCAGCACCGTGTCTGCCTGCTTGTCATAATGCTTCTCGCCATGATGATAAAGGATAAATCTCTGAGCTGTAAGCCAGCCCCAATTAAATGTTTTTTTTTTTTTAATAAGAGTTACCGTGGTCATGGTGTTTCATCATAGCAATAGTAACCACAACTAAGATAGGAAGGGAGGGAGGGAAGGAAGGAAGGAGGAAGGAAAGATGAAAGAAAGATCTTTCTATACTCTTTGGTGCTTTAAGGCAGTGGGGGTGGAGATGAGGTCTCAGAGGCTCCTGACTCATTTTCTCCTCTTGGAATTAATTCTGTAATGGCTCAACTGAAAGTCTAGGGATCCAGTTTCCCTCCGTGAGCCTTGGGCAGCACTTGCAGATAAAGTGTGGTCACACTGGCCTTAAAGAGGGACACCGCTGGCCCTGTGGTAGCACTTTGGTGTTCTCACCAAGTTGGTCTACAGGGGAATGACCTGTTGTTTATTAAGAGTTAGCTGTAGGCTACTCATCCTTTGACACACTCATCCATTCATCAGATGAGTAAGGAGTTATCCTGGACCAGTGGCCTTGCTGACATCTTCACATAGTGTAACAGGAAAAACAGCTGAAGTTATATGTATTAGTTTTCAGTATCTTTAGTTTACAAGCCAACTGTTTATCACATTAGGACATGGATCCATAAATAAATTTGAAAGCAGTAAAGTTGAGGTCGCAGACCTCAACTTGAGTCAGTGACTTGTAAATATATTTGTCTGTGTCATTGGTCCCTCTATTATTAATGTCATGGCTTTCACTGTAGTTATCAATCTCACCCAATTACCAAGGTCCTTGAGAAGCCTTTGTTCGCACTGGTCCCCGTGGACTAGTCCTTGCCTATCTGCGAAACAGAAGGCTGTATCTGATTCTGACAGGATTTCAGATGCATCATCCCTTTCCGTTAGTGCTTGAATTTTTCCTTTACTTTCCCCCTATTCTCTCTGTGTTTTTCTATTATCAAGCACGCAGGGTCCTAAACTGTGGGGCACAAGTCTAAACTGGATTATATAACTGAATGTGGGTGGTATGAAATATTTGGCAATTGTAAAAGGTTTCTGAATGTGCAGCAATCAAAAGCTAATTTAAAGTGAAATACTCCACAAGGGCAGGTATTTCTGGCCATGCTTACCTGTGCAGTGTCATGTGATTTCACCACAGTCCTGGGCTGCTGCCCAGTTCTGCTTTGTTTTGTGAGACAGGGTCTCACTCTGTAATTCCGGCTGGTCTGGAAGGTGCTACATAGACCAAGGTAGACTTTAACTCACAGGTATCTTCCTGCCTCTTCCTCTTGCGTGTCAGGATTGATTATAGGGATAAGCTACCACACTGCTTGTAGCTCTGATTCTGAACTCATAACAGAGACACTTTGTATTACACATGCCATCATGCCACACAATACCAACAGACACTGAAACACATGTTATGAATTACAGGGATTTTACTGTACAGTACATGCAAAGTTTTCTGCTCTTACAGAATCAACAGTTTAATTACAGGACACACTATTCTTCAACATCCAAGAAGCAAATGTGTATATCTTTGAATTATGTTATGTTAAAATGCTTAGTTTTAAGAATTGCTGTCTGATGAGGCTGAAGAAAATGGCTCAGTTTTTAAGAGCACTTTCTGCTTTTGTAGAGAACTCAAGTTTTCAAAGATTGGAGTTCATCTTCCAGCACCCATGCTGTGTGGCTCACAAGCATCTGTAACTCCAGCTCCAGGGGAGCTGATAACAGCTTCTTCCCTCTGTTGACGCCAGCATGCACAGCACGCACAGCACACACAGCACACACACATACATGTAGATAAAGATAAAATTAAAATATAAAAAGAAAGACATTACTCTATGCAGCTGTAAAGTCAGAAAAAGGTGTTTTTGTTGTTTTGTTTTGTTTTAAAGGTGCTCTGGTAAAGTTTTATTAAACTTTCCTGGTTTACTTTTCACCAGTCTGTTCCGGCACGCTTCTAATAATATCAGAATCACCTGGGCCAATGACAGCCAGTGTGCACACTCTGCAGTATTTTCCACACGCTGTGCCCAAGTCAATATTATTGCCACTGTAGCGATGGACACCAGTTTTAGCCAACATGGCATTGTATTCTATTTCAGATTTCCTCAGAGCTGGGCAGCTGTTGGCCAGAATAACCAATTTCGCTTTGCCTTGTCTGATCATCTTAAGAGTCTGTTTGTATCCCAGAACATACTTTCCACTTTTCATACAAGTTGAAGCCTAGAGTTGATCGACTCCAGAGGTTTTTTTTTTGTTTGTTTATTTATGGCCATCATCTTCCTGCCTTAGGTGCAGGACAATCCACAACCAAGATCACTCGCCCAGAAAAAAGTTTTAATTGCCTTTTGAGTTGCTGCAGTAATTACCTGTCTTATTGCTGAGGTAAAATACCCTGACAAAAGCAACTGGAAAGAAAGGGTTTCTTTGTTTTCTTTTTCTTTTTTAATTATTATCATTTATTACAATTTATTCAATTTGTATCCCACTGTGGACCCCTCCCTCATCTCCTCCCAATCCCACCCTCCCTCCCTCTTCTCCCCCTATAGCCCTCCCCTAGTCCACTGATAGGGGAGGTCCTTCTCCCCTTCTATTTGATCCTAGCCTATCAGGTCTCATCAGGACTGGTTGCATTGTCTTCCTCTGTGAACTGGTAAGGCGGCATCCCTCAGGGGGATCAGAGAGCCAGCCACTGAGTTCATGTCAGAGATAGTCCTTGCTCCCCTTACTAGGAAACTGAGGTGCCATGGGCTACATCTGAGCAGGGGGTTTTAGGTCCTCTCCATACATTGTCCTTGGTTGGGGTATCATTCTCTTCAGGGCCCCCAGGGCTCAGTTTCTATGGCTCTATTGGTCTTGAAAGGGTTTGTTTTGATTTAACAGGTCAAGGAGACGTCTGTTGTGGCTTGGAAGGCATGGCTGCAGGAGTTGGAGGCGGGTCACATTGCATCCATAGAAAGCAGAGAGAAACGTTGGTGCTCAGTTTACTGTGTCCTCTTTTTTTTTTTTTTTCAATCCAGGACCATAGCCCTGGAGAATGCTGCTACCCACGTTTAAGGTGGGTCTTCCCACTTCATTTAAGTCTACTTAGTCTCTTACAGACCTGCTCAGAGATTTGTGCCCAAGGTGATTCTAGATTCTGTTATGTTGACAATATAGACCATCAGACTTGATAATTTGAGTTTTATAAGATCAAATGACAAGGCTGAAAGATGACTCAGTGGTTAAAAGCAGTTGTTAAGAGACCTAGGTTCCCAGCACCCACATAGTGGCTCACAAATGTCTGTAACTCTAGTCCCAGGGGATCTAAAGCCCTCTTCTAACCTTTGAGGGCATCAGGCATGTACATGGTACACATACATACAGACATGCATATAAGTTGCTCATACAAAACAAATCTAAATTTAAAAGATCATGCAATAAATTTTAGCTTGGGATTAGGACAGAATTTCCAACAATTTCTGAAATATAACTTGACATACTTTTACCATTTTGTATAGGTAAAAATCAGAATGTATACAAAGTATTTTGATCACATTTACCCTCAATTACCCTCCCTTGTACCTCTCAGTTCCCACTGGCCTCTTCTTTCCTATGGCTCCTCTTCTACTTTCATGTCTTGTGCTTGTATACCATCTTGTACCAACATTTAGCATATATTACCAATATTTAGCATATAAAGAACTTGGATAGAGTTCAACTTCTCTGTGTCAGTCCTAAAAATATCCAATACTGGGGCTGGGGAGATGGTTTACTCGGTAAAGTGCTTGCCACACTGGCATGGGTACGTGAATGTGATCCTCAGCGCCCACACAGAAAAGTTGGCTACAGCAGTGTACGCTGTAATCACAGCACTGGGGAGGTGGAGGCAGGAGGATCCCCTGGGCTCAAGATGAGTTTCAGGTTCAGTAATAATTTGTTCAAAATTTAAGTCAGACAAAACTCAATGGGGAGAAGAAGAAGAAGAAGAAGAAGAAGAAGAAGAAGAAGAAGAAGAAGAGGCAATAATGAGCTTGTGAGGGGGACGTAGTGACGGGGATCTGGGAGGAACTAGAGGAGAGGAGTAGGGCTGGATAAAGCAAAATACATTGTATGAATGCGTTAAATTCTCAAAGAATAAATACAAATATTTAAAAAAACAAAGCATTAAAACAACAACAAAAATAAGAAACTGTTCAGCAGGTAAAGCCCTTGTTGCTATGTCTGACCACCTGAGTTTTCTGTGTCCAAGACTCACAGCTAGACAGTTCTTCAAGTTGTCCTCTGACCTCCACATGAACACCTGGGCACATGCATGCCTCACCTCCCCCAGTAAACAAATGAGAAGAAAGTTGTAACAAATAATTAGGTGGGGGCTAGAGAGCCGGCCTCAGCAGTTAAGAGCACAGGCTACTCTTCCAGAGGACCCTGTTCAATTCCAGTACCACATGTGGCTCACAACTGACTGTAACTCCAGTCCCAGGGGTTCAGTGCCCTTTTTGGCCTCCACAGGCACTGCACAAACATAATGGAGCCAAAACACACACATCAAATACAAATAAAGGAAAATATATTAAAAAAAATAGAGAGCAATTGAGAAATGCTCCTACACAGGCGCGCGCGCACGCACGCACGCACACACACACACACACACACACACACACTTTACACACATGTTAACACAGACACACAAGAATAGTAAATGCTTATTGTGTGTTTACCATGAGCCAACCGTAATCCCAATGTGTGTGTGTGTGTGTGTGTGTGTGTGTGTATGTATGTGAAAATTTGACTCAAGCCAAGTCATCTGAGAAGAAAAACTCTCAACTGAGGATTTGCCTCCATCACACAGGTCTGTGGGGACACTTTTTTGATTGGTGTGAGAAGTCCAGCCCACTGTGAGCAGTGCCATGTCTAGGCCAGACAGTTGTGAGTTCTGTATGAAACAAGCTGAGCAAGCCGTGAGGAGCAAACCAGTAAGCAGGGTTCCTCCATGGCTTCTGCTGGACTTCTTGTCCTGAAGTCCCTTCATGGTGGACCGTGAACTATAAAGTGAAGTAAACGCTTTCACTCCCAAATTACTTTTGGCTAGTGTTTATCACAGCAATAAAAAAGCTGACCAGGGCACAAACTCTGGGGTCAGATATTAACCCTTACAGGCCTGGGGCAGAAGTCTTCAGCGTCTTCAGTCCCGGAGGACTGCCCACTGGTGACCTTCAGAATTCCATCCTGGAAAACAAGGTGAGTCACTATGCCACTTCTCAATGAATGGTCTCCCCCAATGGTCCTTCCAGCAGACCATGCCTTTCACAGCAGAAGTACAGATAAAAATACACCTGTGATTGACAAGGGCTCACCGGAACGTCATAGAGCAGTTGGTATTCCACCCCAGAACTTTGCGGCCCATTTATTGGCCTATGTCTGCCATGTGAAGCCTCACACAGAAACTATCTATGGGTGGAGATTTACTATTCCTATACAGATTCAAAGCTTAACACATTTTTTTTTTTTTTTGCTTTTATCATAATGTCAGCAAGAAAGGCAGAGTGCGTGGGAATAGCCTTCTGACATCAAATTATATGCTTAAATGCTTCCACAAGACTCCTTTTCCACATCCCAGGCACCTGAAAGTTTCACAATAGTTTTTAGCCAATCTGGTTGTATGACCTTCAAAATGAAACAAACAGGAGGCTCCCTCAGCTGGGGACAGAACTATCCCAGAAACCTAGGAAGCCTTGAAGCCTTTGGCCAACTAGCATCAGAAGCCTCAGCAAAGTGTCAGCTTGGCTAACAGAAGAAAGTTGCTCTTGTCAGGCTGACTGTGGCATCTGGGCCGAGACACAGCTATCCCCCTGTCTCTGTAGTGAGTGAGTAGCTGTGAGGACCCCCAGGAATTCCAGCATGTACAATGCCCAAGTCCCTTGGCTACTGTGATGTAGAATGCGCATCTACCTGCACATTATCTCTCATGTGCTTTAGAGTGCTGCTAGGCTGCTGAGCATCCCTTAGTGCGCAGTGGAGATCAGTGTTGGATTGTACTGTCAGGAGAGCTTTGGTGGTCTCACACATACACACGTGTTAAACTAACGAGCTGTTATCCTGATGACAAGTATCTGCAATCCTAGAACTTGGGAGACAGATGCAGGAGCATTACCATGAGTTCAAGTCTGGCCTGGGTTACATAGTGAGACTTTATCTCAAAAACCTTAATATTTCATACAACTGTTTTTTAAAAATGTTGAGGCTGGAGAGATGGCTCAGTGGTGAAGAGCGCTTGCCACTTTTGCAGAGGATCCTGGTTGGAGTCCCAGTACCCATATGGTGGCTTGAAAATCCAGTTCCAGTGGATCTGGTGTCCTCTTCTAACTTCCACAGTCACTCATACACAAAATAAAAATACATAAATCTTTTAAAAATGTCATTTTGATTAAATGACACTTAATTTTTTCAAAGGTACAGATAGAGTTGCCAAAATGATAAAAACTTTAAAAAAAAGCAGATATGATCAATAATTAAAATTTTTTGCCTATACTGGCATATGCCTTTAATCTCAGCACTCTGGAGGCAGCTCTCTTGAGTCTGAGGCTAGTTTGGTCAATCTAGAGAGTTCCAAGCCAATCAGGGCTACATAGTAAGATCCTGTCTAAAAACAAAACAAAACAAAACAAAACAAAACAAAACAAAAACAAAAACATGCCTAGGTATAAATTCTTCAGAATGAAAGAAATTTTAAGGATAAATGTGGGTTTGTGTATTTATTTTTGCAGTGCTGGGGATTCATGAGACCTGACTATTGCATCCGGAGTGCCCCCAAAGAGAAGAGAAGAGGCTACAGCAACGATGAACAAAGCTACATGAAGAAATTGACACAAAATACCATGGAAAGCTCATGAGGGGATTTTCTATTTTTAACTTACTGCATTGACTGATTGATTGATTGGTTGGTTGGTTGACTGGGGCCATCCCAGGAAGGCAATGAAAAAGCCCAGATACAGAGAGCACAAACAAAATAAAAAAATTAAATGGCAGGTGTGAAAACATTGTACTGATAGTTCCACAAAATGTGAACAGCTGAAATACACTGTCAAGGACAGAGAATAACAGAGGAGAGTCAAATAATAGGAGCCAGCCACATGCAGTTGAAGGAACTCACTTCAGCTATCAAAAATGGCTAGTGTGAAAGAAAAAGTTTGCAAAGATGTCTGATGTAACGTTAAAAGAAAGCATTTATGGTTAATATTCAATAAAGTAGACTTAAGAGAGAAGAAAATTATCAGAGACAGAGAGGAACATTATATGGTAATATTATGAAACAGAAAACCCAGCAATCCTAATTATGTACCCTGTTGTATAGCTATTACACAGTGAAGCATTTCCTCCTGGAGAGAGGAGTTGACTCATTAGACTAAGAAAACTCAAAAAGTTTTAAACCTCCTCCCAAAGTGTGGTAGTGTGCTGGTTCATTTTATGTCGACACAAGCCATGGTCATCTGAAAGAAGAGAAGCTCAGTTGAGAAAATGCCTCCATCCAACCAGGCTGTTGGCAGGCCTGTAGGGTATTTTCTTTTCTCTTTTTTCAAAAAGATTTATTTATTTATTATGTATACAGTATTCTGCCTGCATGCCAGAAGAGAACTCATTATAGTTAGTTATGAGCCATCATGTGGTTTCTGGGAATTGAACTCAGGACCTTTGGAAGAGCAGCTGGTGCTCTTAACCTCTTATTTTTTCCTCAGCCCTGGGCATTTCTTATTTAGTGATTGATGTGGGAGGGCCCAGCCCATTGTGGGTGGCTCCATCCCTGGTTCGGGTTCTATAAGAAGGCTGAGCAGGCCATGATGAGCAAGCCAGTAAGCAGCACGTCTCTATGGCCTCTGCATCAGCTCCCCCTCCAGTTTCCTGCCCTGTTTGAGGTCCTGTCCCAAATTTCTTTGATGGTGAGCAGTCATGTGAAAACATAAGCCTAATAAACCCTTTCCTCCCCAAGTCGTTTTTGGTCATGGAGCTTGTCACTGCAAACGTAATTCTAACTAAGAGAAGTCCTTAGGAATACCTCTATCAGATTAGCCTGTGGGCAAGTCTATGGGGCACCTTCTTGATTAATGATTGGTGTGAAAGGGCCCAGCACACTGTGGGTCCTAGGTTGCATAATAAAGTGGGCAGAGCAAGCCATAAGGAATAAGCACCCCTCTATGATTTTTATTTCAGTTCTCACCTCCCAGTTCTTGCCTTGATCCTGTCCTGATTTTCCTTCATGAAGGACTGTAAGATGTAAAATGAAATAAACCTTTTCCTTCCCAAGTTGCTTTTGGTTGTAATGTTTACCACAGCAACAGAAAACAAACTAGGACAATGTAAAAATAGAAAACACAACAATCCTGTTTATGCAGGCAGTTGTGTTCTGTATGGAAACATTCCTTCTTCAGAATCAGGAAGCTCAGGGCTGGAGAGATGGCTCAGCGGTTAAGAGCACTGGCTGCTCTTCCAGAGGTCCTAAGTTCAATTCCCAGCAACCACATGGTGGCTCATAAACATGGAATATGATTTCCTCTTCTGGTGTGCATGAAAACAGAGCACTCATATGCAAACTAAATATAAATCTCAAAAAAAAAAAAAAAAAAAGAATCCGAGAACTCAAAGCCTCCTCTAAGAGTCACACAGATTGCTGGGAAGGAAGTGACTTCCACAAGTTGAGCCAGGAGCTCTAGGGATCTAGCTCCTGTCTGAAGGCAAAGAAATTAGGGCTCTTAGCAGGGAGAGCTAGGAGTATTGGAGGGCAGACCTCTTACAGCCCCTTGCAGCTTGCTTAGGGTTTCGGAACAGAATGCACTCCCGGGGTTCAGCCAAATGTATCTTCCATGGTGCAGTATGAATTAACTGGCTGGAGATGGCACATGGGTGGAGGTGAGACCTGTGTCTTAGGAAGTAGTCTGGCTGGAAGCAAAATCTTCAGCAGGTTGAACTCTGAGCAAGAGGGACTCCCCAGAGAGAGCATAGCATGCACAGGCAAATGGCCAGACTGCCAGTGCCCCGAGGTTCTGGGAGCCGCAGATGAAGGATGGGGAGCCTGTCCTGGGCAGCCATCCTCATTTCCCTCTGAGACAGTGACACATACGAGGACAAATGTGACAGCTATTTATTGAAACTTTTCCATGTAGCCAGCAACGGAGAGTTCTCGTGTGCTCTTGACAACACCCATGTGAGGAGGCATTGGTGTGCTTCTAGACAGATGCGCTACCCTGCACTGTCCCCACACAGGAGTGGAGCTATCAGCACAGGATCAGGGCCAGGCCAGGCTCCAGTCCTCTCATTCCTGTGCCCAGATTGGGTGCTCAATTATTCTGGTGATTACCGGGTTGGAGTACCCAGTTAGGCTGTTATTGATGACTGGGGTCTGGGTCAGGTGTTTTCAGGCCCTTTTTCTCTCATCCAATGGGAGACAAATTGAAATAAAGGCTTACACAGGTTTGCAAAAGTAGCAAAGAAACCTTTCCAAAGCAAAGTGGTAAAAAGATTATATTGCAAGAGAGTAATGGGCCACGATAATGAAGTTACTCAAGGATCTTGTTTACTGTTTGAGGCTTTCTTTTATGGGGTTCAAGCTTTTGGCTACTAAGGGTGTAATGAGAATGGTTCTGTTTTAATTGATAGACTAGATCACTTAATCTTATTTCTACTGCTTGTAGCCCTTCCCATAATGTATCTGATTTTAATCATACTCGTAAGAATAAGATCATAAATAGGGAATGCTCCTTAAAACTTAACTTGAGTACACATGTACCTAAAAGCAGTTCAGACTAGATTGGCCTGTATATATTGAGTACGTGTGGTGGTTTGGATAGGTACGGCCCCCATAAATTCATGTGTTTGAATGCTTGGCTCCTTTGGGAGTGGCCCTTTTAGAAGGTATAGAATTGTTGGAGTAGGTGTGACCTTGTTAGGGGAAGTGTGTCACTGTGGGGGCCAGTTTTGAGGTCTCCTATGCTCAAGCTATGCCCAGTGTGGTACACAGTCTCCTTCTCCTTGTCTGCAGATCAACATGTAGAATTCTGGGCTCCTCCAGCACCATGTCTGCCTGCATGCTGCCATGTGCCCTGCCATGATAATAGAGGAACAAACCTCTGAAAGGGTAAGCTAGCCTCAATTAACTGTTTTTCTTCATAGAATTGTCATGGTCATGGTGTCTCTTCACAGCAATAAAACCCTAACTAAACCCTAACTAAGACAGTGTACATTTAAATAGAAAGTGTCCAGGATTGATGGTTGTCAGGGTAGGAGAAACTTATCTCATTGTTCAGAGAGGGATGTATACATAGCTAATGCAGGTGGGAGTCTGAAGAGCTTAACAGGTACATCGGTGAGAGAGAGGTATAAGTACACAGCACATTTAGGTAAAAAAGCTAGGCTTCCAGATGTATTATCAGAAGAAGGATGTGCACAGCTCAATCCAAGCGGAATCCCACTCGCTAAGCTATTCTTCATGTTTTCCTGCCTCACAGCCATCCTCAAAAACAAGAGCAAAGCCTGACTGTGATGCATGTGGCTTCAGCACAACACTGTGTGAAGCCAAAGCTCAGGCATTTCTGTCCGCACACATTGCCAAGGTCAACCTGAGTGACTGACCTGGGCTGAATCTGCGAGCACTGCCACGAGTGAAGCCTACTGAAACATCTGAGGAAGAGCGTTCTTTCAAGAGTGTAGGGTTACCAGCTGGTGGTGGCGCATGCCTTTAATTTCAGCACTCAGGAGGCAGAGGCAGGTGAATCCCTGAGTTTGAGGTCAGCCTGGTCTACAGAAAGAGTTCCAGAACAGCCAGGGCTACACGAAAATACTGTCTAGAAAAAAAAAAAAAGAGTATAGGGTCTTATGTACATCAGCTGGGTAGCCAGGCTTCTTGGCCACTACAGTGCCGACTTGGGGCCCTTTCTGGGCACTGCTCTGTGTACAGGGTTGCAGCATCTGCTTTGTTGTAGAGGATCGAACCCAGTGGCCTTCCATGGTTGCTTTCCTTCTAAGGCTAGTGATGTGAAGGGCCTGGTACTGTGAGTTATTTGGAAAGAGAGAAGCAGAATCTGGGCGGGGTGACATAGCTGTGTTGCTAGGGTGCTTTCCCAGCTTGCCTGGAGCCCAGCATTCACCTCTAGCATACACTGGCCATGGTGGTGAATACCCGTAATCCCAGCACTGTCTCCCCAGAATAAAAAGAAAAAAGGGAAAGGAAGCAGAGTCCACAGACATGCTCTGCACACTGGAAGCCCTTCTGTTTGTATGACTTTAATATGATACAGCTGGGGACATTGAGAAGCTACCTTAGGACTGGTGAGATGGCTCAGTGGTTAGCGGAATCTACAGCAACCTGACAACCCGAGTGTAAGCCCCAGGTCCCCAGTGGAGGAAGCAGAGAAGCAGCTCACATATATTGTCCTCTGACCAGCACACATGAACTGTGGCAGACACACACGTCAAAGTGTGTGTGCACACACCATGTTTTAGGATTTTCTTTTAAAGAAGTTCTGAGGAAGCTTTGGTGTGTGCTACTTTGGGATGATCAGGCCAGGAGTCAGCCTGGGGAGACCTTCATTACTGAGTGCTTGACAAATGAGCTTATTATATACATTTTCCTTTTCCATGTAACAATACCTACTAGCCCCTGGTCTTTGGCTTTACAGACCTATAATGTCTAAAGATGCAAAGATCCTACTACATGGTTCTATGTTTTTCTGAGACAAGGCTTCACATAGCCTAGGATGGTCTTGAACTTGATATGTAACCCAAACTGGTCTTGAACTCCTGATCCTTTTGTCACCACTTCCCAAGTGCTGGGATTGTAGGCATGTACCACCATATGCATGCTTAGGCTCCTAGAGGCCAGAAGAAGGAGTTGAAACCCCTAGAACTGGAGTGAGAGACATTGTCAGTCATTGTGTGGGTGCCGGGAATCAAACCAGGGTCTTCAGTAGGAGTAGCAGTACTCTAAGCTGATGACCTGTCCCTCCAGCCCCACATCAGGAACCTAACCTTTTTAACTCATTCTTCTGGAATAGACTTGAACTTGTTATTGTGAGCTGGGATGCAGGGATATCTCTCTCTGCTGGCTAGCCCTCTTCCTTGGAGTCCGAGCACTGGACTTCTCCCTGGAGGCCATCGTTTCAGATGGTTAACGTCTCTGAGCCCTGTGACGTAAACCCGTCAGGAGGAGCTGTCAGTTAGTTTACTGCAAGGGCCTCTTTGAGCCATAGGTTAATATATTAATGAAGACGGTGGCTTCCACCCACCATTAAATAATGACTATGAGTGACTGGAAGGAAAACATCCCTGTGTCCCTCGGCAGCATGTGAGATTGATGGGAATGGATTGTCCTGCCAGGAGAGAGCAGAAATATGACAACCTTTTATTCCTCTGCAGCCTGGGTGAGGGTGTCTTCATTTCTATGTTATTATTTTACAAAACCTTTTATGATGATTCTGAGCTAAAAACACATTAAATCATATATTTAATTATATTGAAACAGGACCCTGAGATTCTGTCACTAATCTAGCTTAATCTTGACATCTCCTCTTCCAATATTTTATTTCTGTTCAGGTCATATTAGTCAACTGGGCATAGGCAGCAGTATTTATTTATCTTACTAGTTTATTTTGGTAAAGTAGTAAATTATGGTAAATTATAATAATTCTCCAGTTAACATGCATCTCACAATCACACGCAGATGACATTCTGAAATACGATCTAACTCCGATATTGGCAGCAACACTGCCTTTTCCACCCTTCCAGGACAGCCTAAGTGGTTTGGAATGTTCTAGATTTTTCCCAAACCACTTCTGTTTAGAGATCCCCTGTGGTATTAATTTCATGTGCAAATACAAACAGAGCCATCTATTATGTGACAACAAGTTTTCAAGCTAGAGGAGCAGGTGGGGGTGGGGCTGGGTGTGGTCCTTGAAGGGCAAGGCCCTGAGCTAACCAGAAGTGGTGTCCTGTACCTGGAATTACCTGTGGGGGCAAGTGAGGAGTCTCCCTTTATTCCGGCTTCCTCCCAGTCTACCTCTGTGGTTGAGATCTCCTGGAGTTCAATGCTCCCACCCGAGGGCTGCCTGTTCAGAGCCTGGTAGAGCCAACACACACACACACACACACACACACACACACACACACACACACACA